>NC_056729.1:1199528478-1199755978 GCF_019279795.1 Protopterus annectens
CGGTAAAACTACAGATCCTGCAAGCTACACTCCAGCAATATACAGACCAGAAATTGCCAGATGTTTAAGCTGGTTTTAGAAGAGCCAGAGCTGATAGAGATTAAGTAGCCAACATCCACTAGACAATGTAGGAAAGTAGTGGAATTCCAGAAAAAAAATATTTACTTGCTTTGCTAACTGTGCTAAAGTCTTTAACTGTGTGGAACATAATAGACTGTAGTAAGTACTTAAAGAAATTCTACAAGAAGAAAGCATGCCAGATCATGATGCACAGTTTCTCTTCATAAACCTGAAAATAGTTTACAAACAAATCATCAAGTGGTGAAAGTCCAATAATATTCCTGAGTACTAAACCACCGAGATGCACTAAGCCTGACATACTAAGCTGAACTCAAAAGAATGGAGAGAGAGAGAGCGAGATAGAAAGAGAGATAGTGAGGACCTGTTCAATAAATGGTCCAGTTATGCAGGGCATTTATCTAGAAGACATAGGTAAGCTCCCCACAGCAAGGATCATATTTTTCTGAGTTTGGTATCCCCCGACTTCTCCCACCTCTGCCTACTCTGTCTGGGACAGTCAGATAACAGATCCATCCATTCAGCCATCCATCCTCAACCCCTTTTCCCATTTTGCACATGGGGTCGGGGTGTCACTTCCACAGTGACAATCATCTTAAGCCAAGGTTTACACTGCCAGGTGGCTAGCCCTGCCTTGGTAGCTCATTCGCACCACTCACTCATGCACACACTCTCACCTATAGCCAATTTGGAGTGTCCAATCCACCTACTGCAAGTCTATGGAATGTGGGAGGAAAGCGGAGCACCCGGAGAAAACCCATGTGACCGCAAAGAGGGCATACAGATTCCGCACAGAAGGTACCCCAGCCGAGAATTGAACTGGAGAACCTCTTGCTGTGAGGCAACAATGCTAACCTCAGCACCACTGCGGCCATAGGCTACCAAATGATATACTTAAATTTATCTTATTATTATTTTAATATAGGAAAATACTTCAAAACAATTCAAGTTCAATTATTATGATAAGGTTAGCCAGTTTGTAAGATGATTGCCGCTAGTAAACATTATTAAAGACAGATTTTAATACTAGAAGACAGTAAAAACATCTCCCTAGGAAGATTATTAGGAATTGTACTAAACATTTAAAACTAGTCTGTGAATTTATTTTGTTTTAATACTTACCTACAAAAAAGTAGGCCTTGGAGGTTTTAGCATGAGTAGCATATGTCTGCTTTGAATGGCCTTTTTGTTACTTTGGAAATGATTAATGTTAAAAAAGTAGGGTCTATATTAGATGATCGAACTTTCAAAAGTTCGACTGTCATATGGTTGATGCCATATGATCGAATTTTTGAAAGTTCGAACGTTTTAACGGAGATCTCCGTACAGCATGGAATGGGAAGATTTCCCTTTTCTGCACTGTAGTGCGATCTCGGAGTTGGTATATTTAAGGAACGGGGGTGTGGGGGCTGTAGGGGGGATTGCCCCCTGCTTAAAACTTTCAGGTAGGTTATTTGTGCAGTTTTTTTTTTTTTTAATTAGGTTTTCGAACTTTTAAAAGTTCGCTCATATGGTGTTGACTATATGACAGTTGAACTTTTGAAAGTTCAATTATCTAATACAGACCCAAAAACGTACAGTGACATACTGTATAATACAAAAAATATGCACATTGAAATATTTCCCTAAATAAAAATGATACTATCATGTTAAAAAAGTGTATCTGCAAAACAGATTTTGACAGTTAGCTAAGGTGAAATGATCTAACCATTACATACATTTATCAGGCATCAGAAGTACATTACGCTAAATAAAAGCGACTCAGTTACAAACAAAAGTCCTCTAAAACAAACTCCTGTAATTCCTCTGAAATCCATTCACTGATTCATTCAGTCATTCTTTGATAACTTCGGTACTTACATATTATTGCAACCAGATTTTCACACTGCCATAATTCAGTACGTATTTGGAAACAGGCTGCTTAACCTAAGAAGGGGTCTGTGAAGATCTAAGCCTTACACTGTGGCAGTGGGTATGATCCAGGAAGAGGGGCAAGTGTGAAACTTGTTTCTTTTGTATAACGCGCCTCATAGCTCCTGTAACTCAACAGTGGCGCACCGCCTTGCAAGAGCTGCATCTCTCACCACAATGTCATCAAAGGAAAAGAGAGTCATGCAATACACCCTGTCAGCCTAGCAAAAGGTAAAACTCAAAAAGGGCAAGGAGTGCTGCCTTACTCGGTGCATGTATGAAGATTTTCACTCTGGGTAGTAAGAAAGTGTCCCCGTTTGGGTAGTAAGAAAGTGTCCCCATTTTGGAAGTACTGGCCATACTTTACGAGTCATGAAAGCTAAAGTCAAAAATCACTTCATGATTAAACCTTTTAAGAACAGTACTGAAAACATCTAACTGCCTTATGATGCACTTCTTCCCGTCGTCTGTGGCATGCAGCAGTGTTTTTCTTTGCACCCAAACATATAGTTAAAAATTGTTAAAAAGAGAATGTGAAGCAAAAGCAAAATTCCTGTGTTTGTTCTTTCCGTCTCTGAATGATTCCTTCCACACAATGAAAAAATCCATTAGTCAGAACGCCAGTGGCCATAGCAATTCAAGAGTGCGTGTGTAATGCACGGAAAAAAAAAACAGGGCAAGGGTTTTTTCAATACTTTCTCTGTAATCCAAACTTATTCCACAGCACAAGGGACTCAGAATACCACCTCACAGTGATTCATGGGCTCGTTGCTATTAAAGTATGCGAAATTCGGAACTGCGAAAATCTGGTTGCGATAATACTTAAGTACCATAACTTCTTGTACTATTCAGGTTTGTAGTGGATTAAGAGCTTCTCCCAGCACTCAAGAAATATAAGGACTAGATGGCAGTCCATTACAGTACACACACACACACACACACACACACACACACACACACACACACACACACACACACACACACACACACACATTCAAACATCACATACAGACACACAAACACCCCCCACATGCACACTTCCTCACATGCATACATACTACACCCTATGGACAGAAGGAGGACATGGGGATTACACACAAAAGGCCAAACAAAAAAACTACGTATTTATCATGCAACATGCACAAAAGTTAAGTCAGCACTCATGATGAATGCTTGCTTTAAGTCTGAGTGGGTGAACTAAAACTGAATTTCTCTCTAGATACTGAAACATGGTCTAACTGAAAACCAAGGCTGAAATTATGTTAACTTTAACCGCAATGTAAGCTGAGGGATCATCATCAACATGCCCTCTAAGTTTTTTACATTATGGGCAGCAAATAATGGTTTTGTGTGGTGTGAATAAGAATTGGGATGAAAAAAGCTCCCTTCAAAATAACAGTCTATGCTAGTAACATCATACAAAAAGACTAGAGAGTGGAGCAGTGGTGTGGCACTCAAAACCCAAGATACTGATGAATGGAAAATGAAAATACATCATGACAACAAAAATAAAACTTTCAGCCTTCAACAGTTATCTTTTTTCATGTAATCACTGCTTAGAGTAGTCATTTAAACAATGCCAGCACAACACAGGAAGCAGAAAAGGATTTCATAATACTGTTCTGGTAAAATAACAGGTAGGTCACTGGCACAGATCCAATTAAATGTTTACTCAGAGTCAGAATATTAAGTACAAAGTGAACTACTGAGACTGCTGAACTTTATGACTGTGTCAGTAACTTATTTTTGAAAGCAAATCAAGGGCAGTATGGCCTATAGTTGTATATGTTGACATGCACTGATATTAAATATGTTTTGGTACTTTCACGTGAGCTATCAAGTACTAATAGGTGCGGTGGTGCAGTGGTTAGTATTGTTGCCTCACAGCAAGAGATTCTCTGGTTCGATTCTCAGCTGGAGTGGCTTCTGTGCAAAGTCTGTATGTCCTCCCCACGGTCAAGTGAACTTTAAAGACATGCAGGTAGGTCCATGGGTGTGCCTTCTTTGAAGGTTGGGCGCTGGGCTGGCAACTCGACACCATAGAAATTCACTGACAACAATTAGTGGACTGGTGATCCACTGTGGCAACCCCTAACTGGGAAAAGCTAAAAGGCTTCCTCTTGTCAAACAAGTTCATATTATATATGGTACTCTGCTTCAGTCTCATAAATCATTAAAGTATAGTGCTTTATTTGGGCTGTGTAGGCAAAGCATAATGGATACAGTTCTGTAACGTTAGTGTTTCTGAATATTCCTATGACTTGTTCTGGCTCTAATAAGCAATTCCTGTTTCATAAAATGGTAAGACCTTTCCTCCAGTACAGACAATGCTTATCTGCCACATCACACATCTTTATTTAATGTCTGGTGAACCAAAACAAACTGCAGTGCATTTAATAAAAGAGGCCCCGATAATTTTTATTCACCCTGAGGTGATCTGTGTCTTGGTTTTTGTGTCATGAAAGACCCAGTCCTCTTTGACCTCTTATTTATTTGCAGAATCAGTGCTCTACCAACACCCTTTCCAGAGACCTAAATCTACACCAACAAATAAACAATACTTGCTGGAGGGATAGGTTCGTAATTCAACATATTTCCAGTTTATGGTACAGGCCGCCATTATAGGTCAAGCAAAATGCTACTTTATCTATCTTTAAGGCTAGTCTTGTTGACTGGATGTGCATATACTCATTTACAATAGGGTTATTATGTGTGTTCTGCTCAGTTTGTGAGGTGAGCACTATCAAATACTTGTAAAGGGTGACAAGAACTTTTAAGTGTGTCTACTTAAAAGGCTATGCATAGCACAGTTGTGTAAGAACTTACAATAACAATGATGTCCTACTGATCACTGACAAAACCTTCTATAAATCATTACATCTGACATATGACCTAAGTGTGCAGGAGTAAGGGTACATAACTGGATGTATGTACATGAAACCACATAACTGGATGTATATACATGAAACCTCAGACTATCTCCAAGCCAGGATGCCTGCAAACACCTAAGGAAAGTAGGATAGTAGGTCTTTTAAGAATGGTCCCCCTCAGCCCCAGAATGAGCAAGATAAAAGTACAAATAGGGATGGTAGGGTGGGAAGGGATACTGCAATCAGGAGGACATCTGCTGTTATGGTAAGTTCTTACATAACTGTACTATGTCCCTCCTTAGATCACTGTTGCAATATTCCAAAACTGTTGGGTGATTCACAAGGCTCAAGTGGTGTAAGGGTTGGTTGGATGAGATACAGGAGAGCTAACAAAAGTCAAGAGAGGACTGACCTAGTAAAGGCAGTTCTGGATAAAGAAAAAGTATCCACTCTGTAGTGCTTAGTAAAAATATGTACCGAGGACCAACTGTCTTTTCTAGGATAGCCCTTGAGTCTATCCCCTTGTAAAAAGCTCATGAAGAAGCTATTGCTCTAGTACAATGTACCTTTGCTGGCAAAGGTAAAGACTTGCCTTAGTGACTATAATAAAAGGAGATGGATTTATGAATCTAGTTCACAACAGAAACAGGGCTACTGAGCTTGTATTCTCAGAGTGACAGAAACAGCTGGTTACTCTTGCAACTAGAATTTGTCTTGTCTAAGTAGAATCTGTGCTGTCTATGCACATCCACTGAGTGCAAGATTCTCTCTCCCCTATTTTGTGTGCTAGGAAAGAAGGTAGGGAGATTGTAATGGTCTGGTTAGGGGATAGCTCATTTATTACTATGAGCATAAAAGAAGGACTGACCCTCAAAGACAGTCTGTCCTTATGGAAGATAAGGAAGACTGGGGGAACCATCAGGGCCTGTAGCTCAGAGATTCATCTAGCTAAGGTAAGGGAAAATACAAGTATAGTTTTCCAAGTACAGAATGATGCTGCTGGCTCAAAAGTGCCCCTAACATACCTCAATAAGCAACCCTGGTATTTCCTCTACAATCAAAATTTGCTGTGTGCCCTTAAGTCATTTTTAGAGATTATATGGAGTTCCCCCTTCTCACCAGTATAGGCAACATCAGTCATTTTGGAGGAGTGAACCAAAGACACCATACCAGCCTCCGGCAGGCTTGCAATAAAGAGCGCTTAAGCAGGAGTTGGATGTACAGTGGGTTCAAGACCTCAAGACCAAGACCTCAGTAGGTATGTCTGAGTCTGACTGGTCAATCATCGTAGTAGAATGCATTGCTAAATATTCCCTCAGTGTAGTCTCCTCTTACACTCAGTCACTATCTTCCTTCATAGAGCAGAACCTGCAGCTATTCCTTACTGTGATACTGCAGGAGCTCTGCCACAAGGCCCTACTATTACAAGTTTACTGGGAATTTTGTCATGGTATAATATGTGATCACTACATCTGACCTCTGCCACAAGGCCCTACTCCTACAAGTTTACTGAGAATTTTATCACTGTATAATGTAAACACATTTATCATGAAGAACCTTGCTGTGCATTAACTTCATCAGTTAAATGCAAGCCTGCTATGTGATTGAAAGTCTCTTTGAAATAGTCTGTGCACTCTAAGGACCTCTTACTAATTTGACAACTGTCCCCCTTTTCTTGACCAGTATACTATACTGCATATGCCAGTTATTTCACCCCGGGAAAGGACAGAAAACCTGTTTTAATTTGGCATCTCTTTGTTAATTGCTTTGTACTGGTTATAAATTGATTGGTGTCAGTTATAAGTTGACCTGAGGATGGGAAGCCTGCTATACTCAGCTTTGTTTCACTCCCCTCTCCTACCCCCAATTTCCACACACCCCTCTTACCCTAATATTACACTTCCTACATATACATTTCACTTACAAGTAATAGGTTCATAGGTTCATACTAGGCTAACTGCCCTTGCGAGCTATTGGAAGCCTAGCCAATTATCCCTTGTGAGACTCAAACCCTGCACCTTATGTTTGTAAGGCAAACACCTTAACCATTAGGCCATCCTCCCAACTTGTGACTCATATTTCAAAACCTTCCCCAAATGACCTTACTACTTCTATACATACACTTCTGTTTCTTGTTTTCACTTCCCTATTTCCATTTATTTTTAAGTCCCATTCCCAACTATTTTTCTCCCTCCCATACAACTTTGCTCTATATCCATTCATAACCACTACCCTCCCTAATAGTACCTATTCACTTTGTATCTTTTACTTTTCTCAAATAACCCTCATTTCTTCTTATTTTGACTAAATCATTATACTTTAGCCTTTCATACCCGTCTATTCCTTACATTCCAAAAAAGATGCCAGGACAACCTAACTCTCTTCTTTTATAGAAAATACTCCTCTCCTTAGCTATCCTCTTCCAACTTTCAGAATCCACCATCACTGAATCTCCTACTGCCCTGCAACGTCTTGTTTCCTTCTTCATTGCTACTTTCCCCACTACCTGACATCTATAAAATACCGATTCCTGTACTTAATTATGATACTTTTCAGCTTATGCTCTATTTTCTCCTCCTACTGTGCCATCTTTCATCCTACCATGACCCAATAATATCTCTCAACATTTTTCCAACTCTGCCTCGACCACCTTGCCATACTTCCTCTTTACACTCTCCCCACATCGCACCAAACCTATTTAATATTGCCTATCACCTCTATTCCAAATACAGACTGATTAACTACATTTCATCTCAAACCAAAACAAAATTAAGTGCAAGAATCCTCTCTAGAAAGCAAGTATGCATAATTCCCCAATGTACTAAAATCCTTCCAGAAGGAGATATACTCCATAATCCTGGCCCCACCTATCACAATGAACACAAGGATAATTCTATCCCACATACCTCTCTAATCCAGCAACAGCCATTCGCCAACTTGGTGACCTAATTTATGCTGCAATCAATGGTAGAAGCATAAGAAATAAAACTGCTAAACTACATACCTAGATTACTCAACATAAGGCTGACATTCTCACTGCAACTGAAACTTGACTTAAACCCTGCATCTGAAGTTATACCTCCTGGATATAATATCATCCGTAAAGACCATATAAGGAGGAGAGGTGCTGGTATTGCTTTAATATTTCCCAGTACCTACCACATTTTCCTTACAGCAAACCAATACCAAAATTCAGTTCAGCAGAGTTTCTTATTGTTTTCCTTAAAATAAACAATTATAAACAAATATGTATTACTGTTCTTTACATCCTTCCTGGCGACAATATAACTGTACTGGAAGACATTCTATATTGGATATCCATGACATTTCCACAAGAAAACATATTACTAGGTGATGTGAATGTCATTTTGTTTGTTCATAAACTCTAACTCCCCTACATCTAGCATGAACGTACATGGTTTCACACAACTAATTAATAGCCTCACACATCATAGCAAGACATGAAATTCTCTATTAGACTGAATCCTAGTATCAGATCCGAGCAAATACTCCACCACAGGTACAATGTCACACTCTCTCAGAGATCATCTCCCATTCTACATGACCAGACATCTCACACATTCAGTTAAACAGCATATTTAGAAAATAACACCCAACCTTTCCAAGTTTAACCCAGACATATTCATTACTACCCTATCATTTATTAAATGGAACTTCCTACCCCCCCGTAGATAATGCTGTAAATGAATTCATTACAACTTAAAGAAATCTTACATCCAGGCCAAAAATTCAACCCCAAATCCTCTCCCGATAAATTACCACTTGAAACTGAAATACAGTTGAACTCTTTTTTATAGATAGTATAACATTTCTAACCAAGGATTCCTCAACATCTAATCTCAACCTTGCCCAACAGCTACATATCACCACTTCCACTTTCACCTTCAAACCTGTGCCCACATCCTATATAAAACTACTCTTTTTTATTAAACAAGAAACACCTTTATTAAATTATCACTTATGACAAAGGCAATCATATATTTATATAAAAGTAAACAAACCATATTGACATAATTTTAGTTGCAAATATTATACATCACTTAAAATCTATCCAGTCACTGTTAGTCAGACATTACACAGCTCATTCAATTCCTGCCTTCTTTTAAATGTCATTCCTCACCTGCATGTATTGTTCCCAAAATTTCCATTTTTTTGCATGTAATTTGCTCCTACCTTTTTTAAAGACTCAATTTCCAGTCATTTTCTCTCTGTTACTATATTCACTAGTTCTAGTACAATGTTGGCTTAGACTTTCATTTCCATTTCCTAGTAATTGCTCTTTTAGTAGCCACCATAATTAGACTCAAGAAGGCCTTACTACTTCTAGGCAATTCCGATTCTGTATCATAGCTCAAAAAATAATTTCCTTAGTCATACCAATTTGCTCATCCAGTATTTCTGGTAGAGTTGCCTGCAGGGGATTTTTAAAGTCTGCCAACCCATTCCACTCGAAGAAGATATGTTCCCAATTACCTCTTTCTTCCTCATCACACCTCCAACATTTCCTATCACCTGAGGAAAATTCTTTGGAGTCTACCTGGGGTATAAAAATTCTCTGGAGTTTACTTGGGGTATAAAATACCTATGTAAACACTTCCAAGCAAAGATCCTAAATCTTCTAGACTTTGCTGCATATTTGGGAGACATAAATATATCCACCCATTGTTTCTTTGTGAAATGCTTATCCAGTCTCTCTTCTCAATCCTTTCAAACCTCCTCAGATTGATTCTTACAATTAGCATGCAATATTTTATATGTTCTACTAATTATTCCTTTTTAACAGCAGCTTCTGTTCTAGATTCTAGTAAAAACTCTACCAGTGCTGTATTTTTTTTTTGCTTAGAATCCCCCTATTTCCTTCTCTTTGTCTGCACTCCGATATCAATCTTTGATAGGGAAGGCAATCTCCAGCCTGCAGTTCAAAATAAATTCTTGGCCTCTTCCCATTCTATTATCTTTCCTTCTCTAATTATTTGCTCCCAATACCTTGTTTTTTTTAGCAAGTTTTCTCTAATAAATTCCAGCTCCCTCTTGCCTATTGTCTGTATCCCTAATTGCAGTCATCCCTAGCAGGAGAATCTCCTTTCTCCATTCCTGTGTTGGCTTAGTTCTTAGAATACTTTCTGCTACCTAATGAATATAATATTTTGTATGGTTATTGTTATTCTCCTTAATGATTTGCATCCAAAATACCACTCTCTCCTTGTTTCTAAAGCTTCCCCCTGTTTTGTCATCATCCCTTTCCACTTTGAATTATAGGTTTCTGCTTGTGCTATGTATAGGGGCCTTAACTGTGTAGCTCTGAAATACCCTTCAAACTGGGTAATCCCACACTGCCCTGTTCTACAGGAAGAATCAGTTTATCCCACTTGACTCCTTCCCTGCCAGATAAAATCCTTCAGCTCTTTATTAATTACTATCTGCAACTTATCCTTAGATTGAAAAACTATGCCTGACCTGTGTATAAAACTAAAGTCACTAAAAACATTTTAACTGCTTGTATCTTACTATCCATAGCCATAGGTTCATAGGTAGGTACTAGACTATAGGCCCAAGGGCCTACGTAAACCTAGCCAACAAGGTTCCCTGGCTTATGCCAACCAAGAAAGTTATTTTTCTGTGCCACTGTCGAGCAGAGACACAGAAGTGATCCCCGGGGTGTATTTCCTTTTTCCCATCCACTCATCAAGATTTTTCTTGAAGAGTGCTAATGAAGAACTTTGCTTGACATAGATGGGTAACCTGTTCCATATGGGAAGTCTCTGGGACAGGACTCTATCCCTCCAGCATGTCCTGTTTATTGTGGTGACAAGGTTTAGGTCCCTAGAGCGTGTAGCTCTGAGGGATTGGGATTTCTTTAGGTGTAGCATGTCCAACAGCTCTGGGTTTGACATAGCTTTATATGTTAGGCAGAGATCACCTCGGAGTAGGCGATATGCTGCGGAGTAAAGCTGGAGTTTTTTTGAGGCGGTCAGTGTAGGGCATTTGTTTAAGACCAGTAATCCTCTTTGTGAGGTGCTTCTGTGGCCTTTCCAGCTGCTGTAGATGTCTTGTGAGGTACATTCCAAAAGGGGCGTTGTACTCTATAATGGGTCTAATGAATGTCAAGTAGAGGGGAACAATGACCTCTTTTTTCTGGATGAAAACCCTTTTATGAGGAGGTGTGCCATGTAGAAGGACTTCCTGACTACTGTGGTGATGTTACTATCAAAGGAGAGACTACTGTCCACCTGGGTCCCAAGGTCTCTTATCACACATTTGGTGTTAAGTAGATTGCTGCCTATGTGGTAGTTCATTGGTACAGAGTTTTTACCAAAGGGGATGACACTGCACTTTTTGGCATTGAGCTTGAGGCCATGGCTCTGACACAAGGCATCTGTCTCAACGAGGCCCTTCTGTAGGATGTCCAAATCATTTGGGGAATTGACTATGGCTCCTAGTTTGCAGTCATCTGTGAACTTCATTAGCCAGAGGCCTTCTGTGTTAGCCTGTACTTCAGTGAAGTAGGTACCAAACAGGAGAGGTCCCAGGACGGAACACTGTGGTACTCCACTTGTCACAGCTTTGAAGTCAGATTTGGAGTCTGCAACTTTTACAGTATGGGTTCTGTCAGTGAGCCAGTTGGCAACACATCTTGTGACGTAGGGATTTATACCTAGTTTAGTGAGTTTAGCTATAATTCCAGAATGGCATGTTGTCCGGTCCCATGGATGCTGTGTTTTTGGCTTTAGAGAGTGCAGCTTTTACCTGCGTAGTTGCGATTACAGGGACTCTGCATTCTTACTGTACAGATATGGGCCGTTTAGGGGGTGATGGGGATATATAACAAAGCTTCCAATTTCTCAGTTTTTGTATTATCTTTTGTTTAGTCTCTTCCCACATATCGTTAACAGCCACACCAGAAACCTTTTAAATTAATACTCCTAAGTACTTAATTTTATCATGTCCCAAAACGGTTCCACTTGAAATCATCGAATTACCATTTCATCGAATTGCAAATCATCGAGACCAAATCGTCGAAAACTCATTTCATCGAAAACTGATATCATCGTATCTCAAATCATCGAAAACTATAAAGCAACTACAAATAACATTCCACAAACTTTTTACTATGTTTATGCAGGGGGGCAAGCCTCCCTGCACCCCCCATGAGGGGGGCTCCACCCCCCACCCCCTGTAAATAAATATACCAACTCCAAGGTTGCACTACAGTGGAGGAAAGAGGTTATTTCCTAACCCCACTGTAGTGCGACCATGGAGTTGGTATATTTTATTACGGGGGGTGTGGAGGGCGGAGCCCCCCCCACATGGGGGGGTGCAGGGGGGCTTGCCCCCCCCTGCATAAACATGGTAAACAGTGTCGGGGATGTTATTTGTAGTTGCTTTATAGTTTTCGATGATTTGAGATTCGATGATATGAGTTTCGATGAAATGAGTTTTCGACGATTTGGTCTTGATGATTTGCAATTCGATGAAATGGTAATTCGATTATTTCAAGTGGGACCCCCAAAACATATGGATATTGCTGAACCAGTTTGTGTGTGGGTACATAATTTACAGATATTGCCTTTGTTTTGGCTTCATTAATATTGCATCCCGAAAATATTCAAAAGTGTCTCTATAGAAACCTGCTCTTAAACAAACTTAAATAATGCTCTTCTTCAACTGATGACCTTCCAAGCGAATACCTAAAAATACAATAGCATTGTCTATTCTGTCTCAATCCTTATAAATAGGTCAGTCCAAGAATGCCACGTTCCCTCTCTCTGGAAAAGTCACACACACATTATCCTTCTGCACAAAGGAGGAAATTCAACAGACATTAATAATTTTAGAGCTATAGCAATCATATCTCCCCTCACTAAAATACTTGAAAATGTATTCAAAAACAATTGCTACACTATTACTGCAGGAAGAATTCCTATCCCCTACACAACATGGCTTTCGTCCTTCCCATAGTAGTAGCACTGCCCTTCTAAACTATATAGCTAGAGATTATGGCAAACTAGTCTGTTCCTTATTTCTAGACTTGTCTAAAGCCTTCTACACAGTTTGCCACAGCAAACTTCTACTTCAAATGTCCTCCCTAGATCTTTCTCAGCCCACACTTCTGTGATTCAAAAGTTACCTCTCCAGTAGGTATCAGTCAGCAAAATGGCATTATGGGCACTCTCATTACCTCCCAGTCACCACCAGTGTACCACAAGGCTCCATCCTTGGTTCCCTCCTCTTTAACATTTTCACCAAGACATTCTCTCTCTATACAGCCACACAACAGGCCACCCGAATACAATACGCAGATGGTTTCACTGTCAATTAGGAAGCTTTAACAGCCACTGAAACATGGCTTCATAACTCACAACTCATGCTCATCCCAAAAAAGACCAAACTACTACTCCCCCCCAAATCCTTCTCTCAGGAAAAACAAAAATTAAAGTCCTCTCTCTTGATAATACCATTGAAGTCACTTCTCATAGCAAATGATTAGGGGTGACAGTGGATGATACTCTTACATTCAACATGCATATACAAAATTGCACAAGAAAAACTCATCAAAAACTAGGGATGCTTTACAGAGCCAAAAACGTTCTCACCAATGCAACTAAAACTACACTTGCCAGTACTAATCTCCTCCCCATACTTCTTTATGGAGCTCCCATCCTCACTAACCTCCAGGCTTCACAAAAAGTAAAACTTGAATAATGCTATAACAAAGTTGCTAAATTTGCAGCAAATACCCCCTTCAAAATCCACCACTGTGTAACACTAAAAAGCCTAAACTGGTTAGAACTACCTCATCAACAACATATACACAGCTTCGTACCACCTATAAAATTATCCAGCATCCATCTGCCTGTCCAGCACTAAAACACAATCTACACAACTATGTTCCCAGTTGGTCACAGCAGTCCAGTGACCAAAAACTCAGGTTTGTTTACAAATCTATCAAATCTGCTGGTCATTGTCTGTACTCATACAAGTTTGTTAAGGCCTGAAACTCCTTCCCTATATCCATCAGGTCAGTACATTCACTCCCATATTTCAAAACCACTATGAAAGACGTCTTAGCTAAAATCTGACTCTGTTCTTGCTCAAAACCATAACAAACTATCTCCCTAAGTGTGAACTGAACAAGTACCTTTTCACTGATTATAACTGTACTATCCCTTCTTCATAGTTCCTTACTTAAATTCTCTTCCCTGACTTTCTCTCTAAATATACCATAAGCCTATTTTTTTTCTCACTTCATATTGCGATTCCTGTTTGTATTAGACTAACTTACCGTTAATTTCTCTACAAGCTGTCTGAAATTTCTCTAAATACTAAATGATTGTCATATAACTTGTATCAGTTCTTAACCAGTGTTATTATATTATGTCTAAGTTGTTAAAATTATTTAAACTGTTTTATTTTTGATGATTGTAACATTATTGTTATTAAAATGTTTTGTAATAATTTGGAGTTTTTCTTCCTGGACCTCCACTGAAAATGGGCTTCTACCTGGTCGGGCTTTCCCTGCAATCAAATGTCAATAAATAAATAAATAATAATGTCAGATGCAGGTTTCTTAAATGTCCTTCTTCTGTAAAGGATGGACATCAGGGGTAGAAGGGTTCTCATTCTTAGTTTGGGCAAAGTGCTCATGATGCTGCATTTCCAAATGTAAAGTCATGCACGTAAGGTTTCGGATATGAAGGAATGCCAAATTAAACAATTCTTATAATTATGTTCTGAGCCTAAACAACAGAGGCGCTGGGGTGGAAAACCTTGTAGGGAATCTGCAGAACACAATCACACATTCCCCCTCCTAGCAGACATCTAACAAAGTACCGAACTGGAATACAAGAAAGAAAATTAAAGAAAGTTCCTCAATGGGGCACTTATCTGAACCAGTGAAGGCAAACTCTACCAATGACCGTAAGTAGAACAGACTGACAGATGTGGTACCTGTGTTCAGACTGGAGGTGAGATAGTATAAGACGTAGAACAGACTGACAGGTGCAGTACCTGTGTTCAGACTGGAGGTGAGATAGTATAAGACGTAGAACAGACTGACAGGTGCAGTACCTGTGTTCAGACTGGAGGTGAGATAGTATAAGATTTCATGCTCATACATCCGCCTATGCACCCTTACACCCACAGGCTTTGCTTATTGCTCATATATCTGCCTATGCACTCTTACACCCACAGACTTTGCTCGTTGGTCATACATCTGCCTATGCACCCTTATACCCACAGGCTTTGCTCATTGCTCATACATCCGCCTATGCACCCTTACACCCACAGTCTTTGCTCGTTGCTCATACATCTGCCTATGCACCCTTACACCCACAGGCTTTGATCGTTGCTCATTCATCCGCCTATGTACCCTTATACCCACAGGCTTTGCTCGTATATCAGACATATGGTTCTATGGAAAGTTTTGGGTTTGGTACCCTGGCTGGATGTCCAGGCTATCTGCTGAGATAATCCTCCAGTTTATTATACTGTGACAGTGACCTAAGGAAGGACATCTTATGGTTCCAGTGATTGCTTGCCTAGTACTGTTGCTATGTTCCTACACAGTTTTTGGATCATCATGCTGTTTTATGGTTATGGCTGATTAAAAGATCTTATATCTACTACCCTAAATGAGCAGGCAGTGCATGAAACACGAGTCACAGAACACAGCACTTAAGAAGCTGCAACTCAGTATTTTCTGCCCAGCAGCGTGTGTTCAAGCATGCAATTCCCAAGCTGAGAGTATGAAAAAAAGAGGGCATGACTAAATGAAAAAATCAGTTACTACTCAAAAATCTTACCACATGAGATTGGGTAGGCTAAATGGCTTCAGTCATTTTATTTACTTTTCATAGTCTAGCAATGATAATTTTACTCCACATTTTCCTCCAGTCATGTGAGTGCAGAAGAGTAATTTGGTATGCATAGCCATACATACACAGACAGGTTATAGGGATATAGTATTAATCACAGCAGCTGCTCCTAGTCTGTACATTAACGTTACTACCATTTAGAAAATTAAACTGGTATGCATTTCTCTCAACAAACTGATATGTATATTCTTTTTTTGTTCTAACAGCTCCCACGACATGCCCATTTGTGATTTAGAGACATGTTAGCCGTAATGAGGTAAGACCTAATTACTGGCTAATTTGCATGTCTTGGAATTCACTTTACTTACCACGAAATGTAGATCTTTGCCCATCTGCACGTCATGGTAGTAAATTGCTGCTTGTGTAGGCAGTGGCAGTCCCCCCCACTCACTGTCCCCCCCCCCCCACACACACACTAGTTTATATTAAAATGTTAAGTTTTATGCAACTCATGGAAGAAAATGTCAAAGCCCTGTTGCAGCAAGCAGAAACACAAGTACAAGACAGTGTGAAATTGGATAAAATACAAAGATCTGTCACCTGATATATGAGATAACCACTACATTATGTGGCTAGGCACTCCTAGAAGATAAAGACTAGTTAACACAGATTAATTGGTTTTGAAATAAGACCATCTCAAAGCATGCATTAATCAACCTAAAGAGAATATAGTTATAAATTATTAAGGCTTTTAGAAAAATAGCAAAATAGCAAATGTGCTAATTAACAGAAATTTCATTATGACCACACTCTTGAAAATTATTGTCTTTTATTTTTATTTTATTAATCACATAATTGTAGATCAACAAAATGAAGGATGGGATAAACTACTAACTAAAATATAACATAAGATTTTTGAGTCATAACGAGAATTGATTTATGTTTGTCTGCCTAACTGCCAGGACTGAGATAAGAAATTCCACAATTAGCTAAAATGCATTTATCTAATCAAACAGTGTGTGCAGTTTCACACAAAGCTTTCAGATAAGTTGTGTTTCTGAAAAATGAGTGTTTAACTTAAAAATCCATTACAAGCACCTGAATAAATTTCTGCATTCTTGTGTGTTAAGTATAAACTTAAAAGCATATATATCTTAATGACTACTGAACTTTCTTTAAAGTATGCACATTTTTATGTGTTGTGTTTCAAATCTTTCTTATCAGCTTAAGTCATGCTGCCAACTTCAGTCCAGGAATGAAATGTCACTGAGAGAAGTCTTGGATTTTGATACTGAAGAAATGTATATATTCTAAGACTGTTACTTCATATGAGTTAATCTGTTTATTCTTCTTTTTGAGTTAACTTATTTATTCTTTATATTTTATATATTTTTAATAGGGTAAATGTGAACTGGTCCACAGCGGACCATTCTAAGCCGCAATCCAGGCCACAAGTAAGACAACAGAGTTAGATGGGGGAAACACTGGAATACATAAGGACAATCCTCTGGGGGAAAAATTCAACACAGATGTAATGTAGTATCAGGAATGAACCTAATACCTTGAATTGGTGAGGCATGTATTGTGACACAGTCCTCTGATAAAACATGAAAAAAGAAACCATTTTTAAATAACACTTCACTGCCATCTGTGCTTTTCTAAAACAATCCAGGTTATCTGCATCTGTAACTTGGAAACTAAATGATATGTGGGTAGACACCTGTCTGTGCAGACAGAACTACTGTTATGCTGTGACTAACTGTAAGAAAGTACCAGAATATTTCATAGCCCATGCATTTACTCCTTAGGGCTGTGAGTGCCCTATCTCACTTACTGAGATTAGCTCAACAGTGGAATTCCAGGCTTGTCACATAAGATCCATGGAGTGCTACAGCACCGCTTCTTATACTACTGAAGATGAGAAGTCAGCCACGACATTCAGACAGCTGCTAAGATATGAAGAGACAGACATTTTATTCACTATTTAAAGACTTTAACAAGTAAAGGTAAAACTTCATGGGCATTCAGAAGCCATGTAGTTGAAACACTGTTATGTCCTTAAGGGGTCATTTGCATGGATCCCATGGGCTTCACAAAAGGAAGTTTAAAGTATTACACAGTAAAGTATTACACAGTAAAACCTTTAGCTTTGCTCGGTCTTTCTTCTACTTTTTATTAACTGGTTTATCTGTGTGACTTTTTTACTCTTTGATTTGGATCTTTGTCTTAAAAGAAAAAAAAAGTCTGTCTCATTACTGATGTTAGCTAGTAGGCTATCCCAGCTTGCAGGTGGAAACTTTGTAAACGCCTTCTCAATAAGTGCAAGAGTAAAAGTGGGAGATCAGGATTTAAGAGCTCCTTCTTTAGTGGACCTAAAGTGGTAGTGGTGTGTTATTACCAACTGCTGAACTGATGGACAATGCTCCAATTTCAGTAATTTAAAAGCATTAGTATCAAGTAACATGGTGGCCTGTACAGTTATGAGACACCATCAGAATTTTTGAAGGATTAAGCACTGCTGCTTTCTTGAGTCAGACAAGGAAATGACAAACTTTGTAAGCACTTTTTTGTACTGCAAGGTTAAAGAAATGCTACTGGCAGATGAGCATATTCAGGACTGGAGATGAGTAGTTTTGTACCATATTGTTAGGAATGTCTGCAGTGAGGTGATGGACAGTCTGTAGCAGGGCTTCAGTTGCTGTAGGACTTTACCTACCACTGTCTTTGAAATTTAAATCTGAGGTTTGGCTCCATCTATATTCCTGATTATTTACAAATAGTTACCTGATAAATAAGTGTACTTTCTATATCTCTAATAATCTGCTGGCTGGAGTGAGACAAGCTTTATGATGTGCAAACAGAATTGTTGCTGATTTTGTGGGTTTCAATGTGATCTTGTTAAGAGATCAGTTAAGTATGACCGTTGTTAATTGGAGAGCCTTTTAATTGTGATTAGTAACTTTATCATTCTTTAGTAGAATGAGGTCTTTAGCATGTGGAATAATATAAAGCCTCTGAAATGAAGCACATGGAGTACTCAGAAGCTGAAGCAGGTGTAGCAATACACAGTTCTGGAGGTTTAAGCTGCTAAAAGCTTCCAGCTATTCTTATTAAGGGTAATATATAATTATTGACTATGGGATTGGTAAAGCCAGTCTCTAACCAAATGGGATAGGTTAATTTGAGCATAAAAAGGGAAACTAGCTAGGCTTAAAATGGCCCACTAGGGCAGCTAGCCTATTACTTACCTATGAACCTATAAAAGAAGTATACACTACATTGAAAAGAGAGAATTGCGACTCTATATCTGTTAATCTAGAAGACAGAAAGCATCAAAAGGCATGCTCTAAGGTATCATAATGCATAGACAAAATAAAGGTGTGTGAAGCTCAAAGTAAAGGACAGAGTAAGGATGAAAGTGCTTGATTACAAAACTGGTGGAAATAAACTTAAAACTGAGGTGAGGAAAAAATACTCTAGGAAATGGGTGGTTGACTCCCCTAACACCCTTCTGCAGTGGGTTACAGAATGCAGTCCTGCGGAGATGGTTAAGAGGCCATAGGGAAATGGAGGTTAATTGCAGTAGTACAGAAGATTAAGCCTTTTCCAAGGGTAGCTGCATCACTAATCAAACAAGGCAGGCTTCATAACTTCTTTTGTGATACTTTTCTCCATAATGTAGAGAGTACATGGTTATTTGCCTGCCTGCTTAAACTAAGAGCACAACTACCTCCCCCCACTAATAGCCATATTAATTAGTGAAGCTTTCCAATTGGACCCCGTTCCTTCACTGGGTACTCGACTGTGGCCACAATGCAAGCCTAATAATGCTTCACATGGCTGACTGGGTGATGGTGGTGGTATATTTAAACCATTCTTTAAACACAAATTTATCACTGCTGGCTTGATGGCCTATATACTATGCCTGCATACAGCCTGAGCAGTGGTAAAATTTATTTACCCATGCAAAAAGTCCCAATACAAGAAGCAAGCTTGCAAACAGATGCCATCTCAAATAAACATGCCTCAGATAACGATTTCAAAATGACATCAGGAAAATGATGCTGAAAGCTGACAAAGTGGTTTCACTCCACCTTTGCCTAAGTAAGCATGCTTTCCACTCTCTCACACTATCTTTATGATGTACGCAGTATACATTACTCATCCACTCATACATCCAGCCACCCATCCACAACCCCTTTTTCTCTTTTTTGTTTGCACATGGGGGAGGCTGCCACTTCAACAGTAACAATCATCTAGCACCAAGGTTTACACTGCCAGGTGTTTAGCCCTGCCTTGGTTGTGCTTCCATACCACACACTCACATTTATGGCCAATTTAGACTATCCAGTCCACCTACTGCATATTTTTGGAAAGTGAGAGGAAACCAGAGCACCAGGAGGAAACACAAGAGAACACAAGGAGGACATGCAGACTCTACCCAGCACAGAACTGAACTGGGGAACCTCTTGCTGTGAGGCATCAATTCTATCTGCTGCCCACTGTGCCACCCCAGTGTACATTATTTATATCCCACAGACAATGTGAAACAGCAGACCTCAATGCCGTAGAAGTAAGCCACCTAAACACAGAGCTGTCTCTGCCCTTCCAGCTAGCTATGTTTTCTCCTCAGACCCCTCTTAACCAACAACCCTAGTACCTGTCTACTTTCTAACTCATCTGCTCTATCTTACCTCATAAAATCTTGTTGACTCTCAAATTGATACTTTCTCCTTACTTTCCTCCCTCCCCAATCACTAACCATCCACTGTCAAACTATCTTTCCTATCTTTTCTTCAACAAACTTTTTTCTCTTGCTTTTGTTTTTTCTTAATGTTAAATCAAATTACTGCTATCTATATCTGCAGTTACTACCACCCATTAAATCACTTTCAGGTCTTTTTCTTTACTTCATATTCTGACTAGGTGCAAACACTGTTCCTCTTTGTATTTTATTCCCTAATGCTTATCCAGTGCATGTACATTTCTTTTACTGTTTTCAGCACATGTAATTCCTTTATTTTCATGCAAAAATGTATAGTGTTCATGTAAAATGTTCTGCTCATGTAAAAATGTTTCTTTTTTATGAATTATGTGAGATTTTACTGTCGAGATTTTCTCTTTAGACCTCCGCTGAAAATGGGTTTTTGCCCAGATGGACTTTCACAGTTAACAAAGACAAATAAATAAATTAATTAAAAGAAAAAGCATAGCATTTCATTTTGTAACCCACCAGAGATTGTCGATAGGATACTTTTTTTTCACTGTGAACAGATCTGTAGCTAGTGAGAAGAAACAACACAAATTATCTGTAATGATTACTTTGAACCCACCAAAAATCTGCTACAAGACTTACTGTTCTTCAATACTGGTTAAAGATATTCGGAGAATAAAATCTTTCCATTATCAGCCAGCTTCGATTTTCATGACTAAAAGATAGATGCTAATTTCAGTACAGTGTGTGGGTGCAGTCAAAACACATGAGGTTTTCTATGCATGCCTTTCAGTTTTAGATGCTATGGAGTTATAGTTTTGCATTAGTAACATCAATAAAAATGACAGACAAGGCCTCTTTCATATATAGTACAGCTATGGCATAGCATTTGCCTAAGGTAATGAATGCAACAGTTGCCGTTTGTATTTAAACACATTTATCACTTGCCAGTTTAAGAAATAAATGTTCTGGAGCATTGATATGGCAGTGACACAGTGATTCGCTTAAGGTAATGCAGCAGTTGTACCCTGGTTTTAAAACATATTTGTCTCTGATGCATTTTTGTAAGTCTATCGAACACAGCAAAGTATGTATTCCCCCAGCACCCCTCTTTATACATCCTACCATACACTTTGAATATTTCTGTATTAATGTGTGGTCATGAATTGCCTGCTTTTAGTAATGATAAAATAAAGGGACTACTTATTTAAAACTGGACAGAAACAAAAGTGAAATGTAGTAAATGATTATTAAGTTGTGATAATCATTTTTTCTCATGACCAGACCATGCCAACCATGGGTTAACCGTCCATTCCCCCTTAAGTCAAGAGTGATTATTTACTCAGGTTTCTCACTCTATTGCATCATCCTTTTCCTGCGAGGAAATGAGTTCCTAGTAGGCCTCTCTCTTAGGTTGCACTTAGATCACTTAAAACCACAATACATTATATGAACTAATACGCAGTTGGTGTTTCAGATCACAGGGAACTGTTTTATGTCCACAGCATTAGGTTCACAGATGCCAAGGAGTAGTCCAGTCTTGCAGGACTCACATATATTATGTAGCTTCTCCAAGGACACAAAATGGCCAGATTGTCACTCAAAGGTTTCAAGGCTGTAATACATCAATTTTCCTTATAAAGGACATTAACTTGCTAAAATGAGTTGTACCAAACATGTTAGCTGCTGGGTCAGACAAGTAATATCCTGTCTCCATATTCATGTAAGGGCCACGTATGAGTACAGGCAGTTGTTACTGACAGCATGAACACAAAAACAAAAAACAAAAAAAACATGTAAATCAAGCATATTACAATTTACAATGAACCCTAGGCTGATATTTAACTTGTATTTCTTCAAATCTATGAGTCTAAGCCCTAAGCTTGAAGTTAACTATGAATCTATGGTCTGAATCAATAATGTCTGCATGTTTTATGTTTTGTGAAGTAATGTGCTTCAAAAGAATAAAACACTCTGCCAAACTCATAAAATTACACGCTGTTCACATTTTTGCCTTTACTATGGAGTTTTGAACACATAATATGCACAATATGATGTCTCAATTTAAATGAGTAGGCATGATTTCAGAGAGGAAACGTACCAAAGATGCAGTTAAAATTCTTGGTTTATAAATTGCCAATATTCTCTAGAGATGATGTCAAGCACTTCAGAAGACAGCTTGCCTTTGCCACTAGTCAACATTTTAATACTTTACTTCTACAATAAAAAGGCAATTAATTAGAACAACCATATTTTGCAAAGAACACTCTGCATTATCTCTCACAGAAAAGTTATACTGACATCCTGACAAGCCATTTTACATTTATGCATTTTATGTTGCTGAATAAGCTTACCATTTGTCAGGCAAACACCGCAAAAGTTTGTCACTCTACTGTTCATCACAGCAGCCTCGGTGGTGCAGCAGGTAACAAACATGCCTTCCGTACGGTCGGCTGTGGGATCTATTACCTCGCCATTCAGACAGATTGCTGACACTGCAGTGCAGTATAAGGGGGTGTTGCACTCCTGAGTGTTATGACATGATAAAACTGAGGTCCCATCTGCTTGAGTTGGAGGTAGTTCAGGTGGATGCAGAAGATACCGTGGCACCGATAAAAAATAATAGGGGAAGTTCCCCGATGCCCTGGCCAAATTTCCCCTAGTGGTATCAGCACCATCTTGGGTCTCAACTGAAAAGAGGCTACCAGCCTAGTGGAACTAACCCACTCAACAAAGGATAAATAAAATAAAATCATTGCTGCTGTTGCTGTAAAGATGACGAAGTCAAGTGGCAAAAAAAGGGGGCACTACTGTTTATTGGATCACTTGTAATCATGGAGTAAAAAATCGCAATAGAAAGTTCAGGAGTTTTTCTTGTTGGTATCATTAGTATGTTGACACTGCAGTGACATAGATGCTGGTACTTGTGTTCGATTATGGGAGATGCAGAAGAGGAAAAACGTTATATTTTTGTTTTCCATATTCCCCTTTTCTTCATGTTGTGCAAGCTTTTCTTCATGTTGTCCAAGTTCTCCACATTGGAGATGCAGGGGGTCAAACTTCCGACCAAAAAGATTGTTTTGTGAGATACAGTGATATTTTTGTTTCATTGACTTGGGTTTGTGATCACATCACAACTAAGCCAGATGCGATTAACCACAGTAAAACCAGGAAAAAGGTAATTATTTTGCTGTCTAACATAATAATAATAATAATAATAATAACAATAATAATAATAATAATGCAAGGTGGGGACAATAATGGCATTTGACCAACCTTCCTGGGCTTTCTTCATTAGGATAAAGCCCAAGTACCCATACACAGCAAGCATGACTAAATGCCATTATTTTTAGAAGGTGATTGTACTAAATAATGTTCTTCTACTCAGTAAAATATTTCCAGTGTAGCATGTAAAGTCAGTTTTGTAAGAGGTGGTATGGATATACCTGGTCAAAAACATTTGTTATTTTCATTTTCTTGTCCAGCATTACTAAGGGAGTTATATTTCTAGTCTAAGGATGCTTGCTTTACTACTTGGCAGTGAGAGTGTTGGGGGATAAAGTGACCACTGGCCTCTTTTCTTTTCTGGGAGGATTTGCATGGGGAGAGGGCTACCTGCTTCATTGCTTATACCTTGGGATCCTGGGGTGGATTCAGTGTAGGACTCCATGAATGAAAGCCTTGGCTAGTGCATGTGCATTAGGTGGGAGTGACCACAGTTGTGTGGTCAGTCTGCTCTGTTACCAGTGCATGTATGGAATGAGAGGGTTTAAGATGAGAAAGGGAAAGCGTGTACTCCTCATTAAACAGACAGGAGCCCACAGACAGGGTTAGTTGTTCATATGTTGTAGTAAGGTGCTAAAAGGGTCTTCAGCAGGTACACCCTGGG
This sequence comes from Protopterus annectens, assembly GCF_019279795.1. Taxonomy (NCBI): domain Eukaryota; kingdom Metazoa; phylum Chordata; order Ceratodontiformes; family Protopteridae; genus Protopterus; species Protopterus annectens. The sequence goes on from NC_056729.1 coordinate 1,199,552,776, forward strand.
AATGCAAGAAAATCTGACATTGCAGATAACATGGGCAAGGGGTTCTCCCAAAAAGTAAAGACAGAAAAAGAGATGTTAACTGTTCCACTATGCTGCCATTGGCACTTTTTGATAAAGTGTATATTGTCTTCCATTTTTTTATGTTCCTGCATGCCTTTGTTTAAGAGATGTGTTTGATTTCAGATTTCAGCATATAATTTCAGTGTGCATTGTATAAGTTAGGTCTATATCACATAGTCGAAGTTTTGTAAGTTCGAACACCATATGTTCGAACTTACAAAACTTCGACTGTAAAAAAAAAAAAAAAAAAAAAAAAGGGAAAACGAAATAGAGGGTTGTAAGCAGGGGGATAAGACCTTTACTGCAGTGTAGCACGGTCTCGGAGTTGGTATATTTAAAGAGCAGGGGGTGTGGGGGTGCAGCCCCCCACGTAAGATATTTATTTATTTTTTTGCATTCGAAGTATGACAATATGGTCTCAACCATATAACGTTCGAAGTTGTCATACTTCAGCTATGTGATATAGACCTGTATAAGTTGTAGGTTTTGGGTTATGACAACAAATAATATTATTCACTGATGTACTTCAGTGTTGGAAATTTTTTATATGAATTATGGTATAATGCATTATGAACTGATTTTTTTTTATCTATGTTTTGTGAAAGACTGGATGCATATTTCCATTTTATGAATGGTTTTGGAAGGGATGCTATCAATTTTGATGGCAGGTTTTCAGAATTTGCGAAAGACTGCATGCACATTTCCATTTTATGAATGGTTTTAAGACCTTAATTTTTCTATAGAAGTAAATAAAGACATATTTTTCCTTTGCTTTATTGATGCCATTATATTTTGTGAAAGTTTTAATAGACGTTAAATGCTGTCACATAATGAAGAAAAGAATACACTAGCAATTTTTCCTCAATAGAATGTTCCTGTGATATGTACCAAGGCTGATTCAATAATACATAAATATTTAGCTATCAGTTATGCAGAATTAATCTCATACAGTTTTTCTTCTTTTAAAGAATCTCGAGAGTTGGTTCAGATTTTATTGCTTGCTTTCATCTGCAATCTTAACTTGCCTAAAATCACAAAGTATACAGGCACAGGTTGTGATAATCAACCCAGGTCTGCCTGTTGCAGTATTCTCGTGGGTTATTATTACCCTAAACCCTTATCTCTGTTACCTGCACCATAACAATGCTCAGTACGGCTGATGAGCAACATCTGAGCAGACAGAAGGTGCAGCATGCAGTGGACTGCTTTAACTTATGCGACCTCCACTGCCATAGAGGGATAAAGCACTGACTGTGACCCAGATGACTTGAGTTAATTTACTGGCAGGGACATCTACTGGAGCTGGGAAAGAGACAAGAAGAATTAAGTGATTAACCGGATTTGCCTCTCTTTGGAAGGGGGATAGATTGGGGCATGTGCTTGGGCACAATATTTACTGCAGAATTCCCAGTAGGGTCTGGGGTTCATAAGTATGTGTTGTCTTCAAGGATGGAGGGGCAAACAGAGTCATTTGATTATGCACGTGTGAAAGCATGCACATGCATCATGGTGAGCCACTGCACACGAACCTCTTGGAAAACATGAAAAAGATGCTTCTTCGTCTCCTCCACAGTTTCTTCCTTTCTAACAGATGTTATCCAAGAACATTCGCCCTTTACCGGAACAAATACAGCCTGATGAACCTCCGGGTGCAGACAACTTGCATCCATGGTTCATTTCCCACTGTTGTGACTTCATTGTCATACCCCATAAATGCATCTTTAATCTTTGTCTTACTACCAGCACCTTGCCTTAGATATGGAAATCTGCTATAGTCAAACCACTTCTCAAACAAAAACAGCCCACACTCCTTTCACCCTATTGCTCTATTTCCATCCTCCCAACACTCTGCAAATTATTTGAGAAAATTGTTTACTTTTAACTCAGATAATATAAATTACTAAATATCACCCTCTCTCACAAAACAGCATGGCATCTGGTCAGGGAGGAGTACATCCACAGCCATTAAGTTAGTCACTGATGAAATTCTCATGTCAATGCACAAAAGCTGGTACAATATTTAAAGACCTCACTACAACATGTAACTCAATCACTCCTTTCTTATTATCCACCTCTCTGAAGTAGGGATTAGCCCTGATGCCATCCCCTGGTCCCAAAGTTATCGGACTAACCTCCAGTTCTCAGTTAACTAGAACTCCTGCACCTCACTCGCCTCTCTGCTACTCAAAGGAGTAACCCAAGGATTTTTTTCTTCTCATTCTTCTGTTCTTAATATGCATTAACAAACTTCCACAGAGTCTTCCTCACCTTCCTCTCTTACTCTGCACAGACGATATTGCCCTGCACTGCTCCAACTACTCTTTAACTACCTTCTAGTAAGATCTATAAGCCGACTTCAATTGCCTTAATGAATGGATCTCTATAAAATAAACTCATACTGAATACTTCCAAGACTAAATTTATGTTTTCTGGCACTGAACAGAACTTAACAGAGAGAAGATAACTTTAACAATCTATAATCACAGCAACTATCCCTTAGAGCAAGTCACCGTTGTCAGGTATATTGGTCTCTGGTTAAACCTTTCACTGAACTTCAATCTGCATCTTAAAATTACACATAAAAAAATAATCACTTACTTTTATGGGAAGAAAACTTATTCCCTTTTCTCTCACACTACCAATTCACTTCACCAAGTCAGCAATACAGACGCAGATAAAAATCAGGCAGCAACTGAATGCGCCAAAAAACAAAGACTATAAGGTAAAAGACCAGATGAGACAGCAAGAAATGTGGAAAATGCATAAATATAGTTGCAAGTATAGAAAACTTCTGGAAGACCCTCATGTTGATCAAGAATGAAATCAGCAATGGTTAAGGAGAGGCAAATTCAAACCAAGAAATGAAAGGTTAATATTGGCGGCCCAAGATAGTGGGCTACATACGTGCTGGTTTACAAAGTCCATTGAACATGCAGGAGAAACAAACAAATGTAGGTTTTGTAAAACCAAATTGGAAACAGTTGCACACCTCATTGCTGGTTGTGACATACTAATGGCAGAAGGGCTGTATACTGAAAGGCATAATAATGTGGCAAGACTGTTGCACTGGGGATTGTGCCAATATTAAGGTGATGAAGTGGATGAAAAATACTGGAAACATGAGCCACAAAGCATCATAGAAAATGATGAAGTTTACATCACATGGGATCTCCCATTACCAACAGTTCAAAAGATAGATGCTAGAAAACCAGATACAGTGGTCCAAAAAAAGAAGACAAAAGTGGCATTAATCACTGAAATCGTCACACCCACTGACTACAGTGTCTTGCATACAGAGAGACACAAATCATAAAATATCAGGATCTGCAAAGAGCAATGTGGAAGAAAGATACCCAGACAGTTCCAAAAGTAGTAGGAGCAACGGGGTCTTATAAAAAAGAATCTACAATCATATATAGATATGTTACCAATCCGTATAACCCTGTATGAATTGCAGAAGGAGTCATTACTGGGCACACTGCGGATGCTGCAAAGAGCACTTTTGCTGAAATCAAAGTTTGAAACAATACTAATTTCATGAACTTTAAATGTACTTTGACTTAGGAATGGGGTCCATTCCAGTCACGGTATTAGAAACCCAAAAGATACGGAGAAATTAAAGAAAGGAATCCTACTCCCTCATCTCAGATTCACCCCCCCCCTTACATCAGGTGCAATGACTAAACATTCTACCACAATTCAAACTGTAAAAAACAAAATATGCAAAATTTTCACACACTCCCCCAGAAATCACCACTATATAACACTAAAAAAGACAAAATGGCACCCAGTTAAACAAAGAGCAGACCTGCTCCTAGGCCCACAACTATTTCAAGCTCCTACATCAGAATACACTCTCCCCTTTAACCTCTAAGATAATAACACAACCCCCCATACAACCTAAGAAATTTCAATCACTCAGCCCCCAAAACACAAATTCTTCTGTCCAAACTACACATCTCCCCATGCATTCTCAGTTCTTGGTTGCAAGCTGTGGGAGTTCTTCTCACCTGAAATTAAAGACTCATGCTCTTATTCCAAGTCTCGTTTTCTGCCTAAAATCACATTTAGTCAGTTAAGCACAATGCACCTGTGTATCAGGCTAGCTATATTACCTAACTCTGTTTTAACTCTTCAGCTCTTCCACTAATATCTTTTGCTTCTTTTCACATCTCTAATTTAGTTTAATATAACCTCAAAAATGTTTACGAAACCTTTTGCATATTGTACATTCATATATTTTATTTACTTTGTTTTCACAGTAAAATTCTGATTTTCTTCATGTCGGTTAATTGTAATTGCACTCTTGCCTATTTTGTATGAAATATGTCAGAACTGATCAGTCCTCTACCCCTGCAGACAAATTCACATAAAAAATAAACAAATAATATATTTGATGATGTTGGCATTCTCAAGGGACACTAGGGATTAAAATTTCAGCCCCTAGCGCAGGAAGGTAACTCTCACTCCAGGTGTGCATTTGACTGTCACCCCAAGGAAACAAACTGTCTGCAGGGTTCTTACCCCATGGGATGTACTGGTCTGTAGAATTCCACGGAGGGCAGGGCTTGATGGAGGAGACTGGTCCAAAAATGGAGTATTTTTATCTACTAATTTCAAGTGGTGCCATGACCATATCCTAACTCAGTCACTTCACTACTTCTCTGCTGTATGTTCTAAAGCCTACCTACATGACTCCTTCCAGCTTTTAGTGTCTCAAATGTTGCTGTTTGTACAACTTGCTCCTAAATATGATCTTCACTGCATGATCTCTGTAATATGAACACATGCTGTACTCTCAGCTAAGCTGTCTGCCTGTTTATCCTGAAAACTATAGTGTCTTCATCATTTCTTGGCTAAACTATTTTCTGATCACTTCTGTCACTGCCATATCAGATTAAAAGCAAAGCTACTTTTTGTTGCTAGACTGTTCACTTCCACTAGAGGGGTTACAGTGATCTAAGGCTGTACCAGACCTCAAAAAATAATTTCCTTAGTTACTCCAATTTGTTCACCCAGTATTTCTGATACTACACAGAATTTTAATGTTTGCCAACTCATTACACTCCCAAAAAATATGTTTCCAAATTTTTGCCCCCATCACACCTCCAAAATTTGCTGTCTAACTGAGGAAAATTTGTTTGGAGTCTACTTTGGGTATAAAAATACCTATGTAAACACTTCCAATCAAAGATCCTAAATATTCTAGACGTTGTTGCATATAGCATGGCTGTGAGTCTTGTTCTGATTATGGTATCTATGAAGGATGTCAGGGCAGAATTTGTGCTGTGGCCGGCCCTGAAGCCACGTTGAGTAGGGGGTTAATAGTTGATTTTATTTATTTATTTTATTTATTTTATTTTATTTTACATTTGTTAACCGGGCTAGTCTAGCTGGATACATATCCGTTTTCAGTAGAGGCCCGAGGAGAAAAGCTCCAAACAAACAAAATGGTCAGTACAGGTTTCAATTACAAGATTCAAAATAGAGTTACAAAAAAAGAGAATACAAATAACATTTACAAGATGAAAAAAAATTTACATAGATGTTATATTAGACAAAGAACATACTGGAGGTTATACATAGCATTAATTTACATATGGTAATGCAATATAGGCTGGATCAAGTATAATCCTCATTACTATTAGGAATGAGAGATTTTAGAGATCTGGATAAGGGAAATGGGCTAGGAAGATGTGGGACTCAGAGGGTATGAGATATGTAGTCAGTCAGGTGCACGACATGGGCATAACCACTGTGTTGTGAGATATTCTTTAAGGTTGTTTTTGAATTGAGTGCGTGAGGTTGCAAGTCTTAGGTAGTTTGGCAGGGAGTTCCACGGCTTGCCAATGGAGTTGGCGTAGAGGGCATCCCCACCTGAGTTCTTAGCTTTAATGGTTAGGATCTGGGTACTGTTGGATGATTGGAGACTATTGAGGTTGGTGTATGGAGTCAGTATGCTGCACAGTGAGGGAGTTTTATCAGGATGGTTGATTATTTTGTAAGCTTCGGTGAGTTGGTTAAGTTTGAGGACATTAGGCAGTTCCAGCCAGCCAAGGTTCCTCAAGTTAAGACAATGGTGGGTTCGATAAGGGGAACCTGTTATAAATCTAGCAATGTGGTTGTAGGCAAGAGAGAGCATGTTCAGTTCATGTTTATTGAGGAAAGAGAGGACCGGGGAAGCGTAGAGGAGGGAAGAGAGGAGATGGGTACGGGCAATAGTTAATTTGGTAGAAGGAGTTAAGAAATTTTTAATTCTGTACATGGATCCTAGTTTTTTGTTAACAGACTTTACGGTTTGAGTGATGTGTATGTCGAATTTGAGCTTATGATCAATGGTAACTCCTAGTAATTTGGTACTGGTGACAGGGGTTATGAGGGTCCCATTGTTGGATTTAACATGGAAGGTTATGTTGTTAGTGTTTGGGAGTTCTTTACCTAGGGGTGAGAAGACGTTGGGGAAGAATAGTAGTAATTTCGTTTTTGTTGGGTTAAGTAGGAGTTTCAAATCGGTGAACCATTTTTCAACTAGAGAAAAACAGTGTTGAGTGATGGTTTGGAGATTCGAGAGGGAGACGTCTGAGCAGATTAGGGTGGAGTCGTCGGCATATTGGATGCAGGTGGATTTAGGGATGACTGATTGAAGGTCATTTATGAAGATGGAAAACAGAAGTGGGCCCAGTATAGAGCCCTGAGGAACCCCTATGGTATTTGGGAGCAGTCCTGATTTACTGTTTTGCCACAGGACAGCTTGTTGCCTACCAGAGAGGTAGGCCTTGAACCAGTTTAGTGCTAGAGTGTCCAGATGCAGGGTTTCAAGGGTGTTAAGAAGGAGCTGATGGTTGACCATAACGAAAGCTTTTGATAGGTCCAGAAAGAGGGCAGAGGATATAAGTTTGTTGTTTCGATTGTTATTGATGGAGTCAACAAAGGAAAGGAGGGCAGTAGTTGTACTATGGTGGGGGTGAAAGCCGTGCTGGGAGTTGGACAAGAGATGATTAAAGGTTAGGTAGTGAAGAAGTTGTTTGAGGATGCATCTTTCCATGATTTTCGCTATTGGGGACAGTATTGCTATTGGTCTATAATTTGACGTTTCCATGGAGGTACCACCTTTGTGAAGTGGAATGATATAAGAGATCTTCCAGATAGAGGAGATGTTCGTCTCAGTTATAGTTCTATTGATAAGGATTGATATGGGGTAGTCTATTACATCAGACGCAATTTGTAAGAATTCTGCAGGAAGGTGGTCAGCCGCTAGGGTGGTTGGTTTGAGTTTTTTTAAGAGGGTACGTATATAAGAGGAAGAGACTGGCTTTAACTTGAAAGGGGTAGGGGTGTCAACATGCAGTTGAGCGGCAGATGGGGGAGTGGAGGTTAGTTGACTGGCTAGGTTTTGGATAGTCTCAGTGAAGAAGGAGTTGAAGGTGTTGGCTACTTCTTCCTGTCCTTTCTCTATCAGTTTCTCGGGGGTTGGGGTGGAGGTTTTACCTGGGTGCAGAAGGTTGTTAAAACCTGCCCAGAATTTCTTTGGGTTGTTCTGGTGTTTTTGCTGGAGGTGGCAGAAGTATTGTTTTTTATCTTGGGTAACAGCTGTTTTAGTGGTGTTTCTTAGTTGTTGAAATTTAGTGCGATCTTGGGAGGTTTTTGTGGCTCTCCATTTATCCCAGGCTTGGTCACGGAGTTTGATTTTGGTTTTAGTTTCTCTAGTTAGCCAAGGTGCTATACGAACTTTGGATCTAATTTGCCTATGTGGGGCGTGTGAGTCAAGTATCTTAAGGAATGTGTCATTGAAGTGTGACACACTCTCCTCGAGTGGTAGGGTTTTTAGTATAGTCCAGTTGCAGGATTTCAGGTCGGCAAGAAATAGTTGTGGGACGAATTTCTTTTTGTTTCTGATTAGTCTATATAGGGGGGGGGTTAGAAGTTGGGCATTTATGTTTAATGATATAAGTTATTAGGTGGTCACTGAGGTCACTGGGAAGGGTGCCTGTGGTGTAGTTGTTTGAGTCCCTATTAGTAAGGATCCAGTCAATGATGCTTTCTTTTTGAAGAGAGTTGCCTATTCTAGTTGGGGATAGGATGGTTTGGGAAAAACCATGTAGATTGATAGGTTGTGGAGTTGTATGGGTAGAACAGAGAGACCAGTCAATGTTAACGTCTCCAAGTACTATGGTTTCTTGTGGGTAGCTGGTGGCTAGCCAGCTCAGGGTTTGCTCCAGGTTTTCTGTGTTGTTCCCTGGTGGGATATAAGTTACAATGAGGTTGATGCGTTTTTGAGAGTTTAGGCAGATCTGTAGGGCAATGATTTCTAGGTTAGAGATTATAGGAGGTTGTGTTGGATTCTTAAGGATATTCAGGGTATTTTTAAACATAACAGCTATTCCTCCACCTTTTTTCTTTGCACGATCAGCCCTAATAATATTGTACCCAGGTGGGAGGATCTCTTCATTCTTAGTAGAGGGCTTTAGCCATGTTTCGGTTAGACACATAATGTCAGGGGAATGAGTAGCTATACTGGCGTGAAGGTTGTGAACTTTGTTGTTAATGCTTCTTAGGTTCAGATGTAGTATTAGAAGGGAGTCAGTAGATTTTCGGGTTAATTTATAGGGGTTGGAGTCTGAGATGGTGGTGGGACCTGGGTTAGGGTGAATATCGCCGTCGATGTTTATATGATTTTTCAGGTAAACTAAAAATCTTTGTAATTTTGAATGATGTGTTTGAGTAGTTGGGTGTGGATGCATTTTTCTAGTAGGTCTGACAAGTGGGAACTTCTACTTTTGTGGAAAGGGATAACATGAGCCTTTTTCAATCTGGAGATGACAAGGGATTTGAGTATGGATCTGTTGATGAAGATACTGACTCTGTAGGCTATGGCTTCAGCAGTAGGGTTATAGATATTCTGGGGGAAAGTGGTCAGCTGCAGGGAAAGACAGTTTAGGTTTCAGAAGTATTTTTTTTATCAAAGAAATTAGGACTGGTTTGAGGGTAAGGGGGAGAGGTAGCTTGGGATGCGTTAGGGGAAGAGCTGAGTGGAACTTGGTTGGGTGTAGATTATTTAGGATGGATTGTGGAAGAGAAGGTGTGTGGAGAGATTGGAGCAGTTTGGGAGGAGGAATTGGATGAAGAAGATGGACTTTTATTTATGGAGACAATGTAGTCTATAAAGTAATTATTAAGCAATGCTGCAGTCAGTTGGGTGACCTATTAGCAGATGGATTGGGGTATTTTTTTGCTACTAGGATTTAGTAGATTTAGTAGAGAGTTAATAGAAGACCATTTTTGTGGTTGTACCTATGGTTACTTTGAAGGTTAGCACAGGTATTGTTTTTTGTTGCTTTGTAACATTGTTTCCAAGCTTTGTTTCTATCCTTCATATGGTTTATGGATGTACAGAAAGCCAAAAAGCATGATTTGTTTTTACTATTTTTTTACGTAATTGGATTAGACTATTAAGTGTCTTTAGTATTTCTCTATTTGAATGGTTGATGACTTCATCTCTGGATAAAATGTTTAATGGAGATGAGTTCATAGATAGTAATATATCACTGAGTAACTGTGGATTGGATTTAGAGATGTTATGGGTTATTTGTAGTTTATGGTTTTTAGTCTGGTGGTTATGCTTTTTTGGGTGTAGGCATGGAGGTGTTTTTTATTGATACTCTGATGAAGACCCAGTATCTTATGGGGACAAAAGTACTCAGCATCTAGTATTTGCTATGTTTTGGAATAAATTGTTGAAATGTGACTCCTTTGTTGTCTCTTGGTTTCTTATGCACTAGCAACTGAGGTGGTTGAAGAGGTGTGTTTTTCCTGCTGAGTCTGCACCTTCCGTTTTTGTTTTTTTGTGCAGCTTGGATTACTAGTTGTTATGGTTCTTGTAACATCTGGTTGGGGATGTTATGAGCTGTGTAAAACCAAATAGGTTTATGCTGGAGGAAGGGTAGTTTGGGGAGAAGGTTTTCTAGTCAATGTTTATATCACATAGGACCATGGTTTCATTACAGACTGTATTACTTGTCCAGCAGAGGATATCTTCTAGTATGAATATATTGTCACCAGCGGGTATGTAGAGTACAATAATACACAGCTCATATTCTTATTCAGATTTAGAAAGGTTATGAGCAATTCAACGCTATAGAAGTTTTGGACTGGCTTGGTGACTTGAAAGATGGTGTAGGAGTTAAATGAAGGACGGGTATGCCACCAGCTTTCTTTTTTAATCTGTCTACTCTAATTATGTCTTATCCAGGAGGAAGAATTTCACTGCCATTAATATTTGGTTTAAGCCAAGTTTCTGTGATGACCAAGATGTCTGAGGTGTATTTACATATCCAGGTATGCACTTCAGTCATTTTTATTACAAATATGTCATAGATTAACTGTGATGAGGTTTATTTTTTGGTGGGTAGTTGGTGTTGCAGGATGGAGGGTGATTTATATGGGTTCATATCAGTTATTCAAAACCACTAACGATCGAATACCTATTCATCGAACTCTTTTTGTCAAAACCACAAACCATTGAACAGACTTTTAAACATAATTTTTCCCACAGTAAAACAAAGGTAGGTCAACCTAGTGACCGTCAAAAAAAAATCACAAAATTTAAAACCTATCCAGGTCGGGGGCAATGCTCCATACACCCCCAACTAAATATACCAACTCCAAGATCACACTACAGTGGGGAAAAGGGCAAATTTCAGATGGTGGCCAACCATTGCTTTGCCCTAGGAAAAATTTCATTTAAAAGTCCGTTCGATGGTTTGTGGTTTTGACAAAATATTCGATCGTTAGTGGTTTTGATTAAGTGATACAGATCCGATTAATATTGTTTGGTATTATGTGTTTTTTTTTAAACAAGAAACATCTTTTTTAAATTATCACATATGACATAGGGAATCTTGCATTTATATAAATGAAAACAAACCATGTTGACATACGTTTAATTGCAGTATGGGATTAGGTGTTGAGATTGAGGCAGTAGGTGTGGAGAGACTCAAAGGATGAGGGGATATGTGTATAGTGTTAGAAGAGGTGGGGGGGTTTGATGTGGGTGCTAGAGTAGGTCAGAGGTTAGGATGGATCTCTCTGCACTGTGAGATTTTAGATGCTTGTGGTATATCGGTGGAAAAGAGATTGTTGTTTGGTAGAGCATATTTGAGCTTTGTAGTTGGAGGTTGGAAGTGGAGTGGTATATGTTTAAAGAGGCAACTGGCATTTACGTTTAAAGATTATAGGTGATGTCATGGTAGCTAATAGAGAGGTGAAGCCAGAAATTATGGTTAGAAGTGTGCTGGACAGACTTAGATATTAAATGGATGTAATAGTTTATGGACAGGCAGGGGGATGGAAAGTAACAAAGGAATTAGCATTGGGAGAGTTTAATTCAAAGGATGGTAAAAAAGTAAAAAGTCTGAAGTAGGGAGAAAAAGTGTTTAAGAGATGGTAAAGGGTGATTGATTCAAGGTAAAGAGTGGCAGAACATTTGATTAAAGGAGTAAGGTAGGAAAAAGCTTAATTAACAGACATAGTAAAACAAATATTGTAGAGTTGGAAAGGGTGGTTGTCAATTGTTAGGAGTGCTTGACAAGACTGCAGTGGCAAGATAGAATTATAGTTGTGGTGTAACTGAATTATAGTAGAAGTAGGATGCATTTCTAGGACATTACTCACATTCTTACACTGTGACTGCTTTTACATCATTTTACTCACATAGAAGCTGTCACAGCCACCCCATCTAATGGCATGTTCAAAAAGGCAAGTGTTACGATTACAATTAAAAACTCCTTCTGTGCCAACTGTCCTGTCCATATATAATCACCAAAAATAAGGATCAACATGTATATTTATAACACTTATAAAAGCCACATTTTACACACCCCATGGTTTTCAGGCTTCACAAGGTATTAAGTCTATTTCACTGTGTTCCAAGGAACTCCTCCACAGCTGAGGTGATTGACCAACTGACAAAAACATGACAGCTCTCAGGCTGCAAGCTCCCAATCAGATCCATCACACTCCAGGCCCATCTGGCTAAGGGCCACATTTGTGGTACCTGGGATTCAGTGATGGGCAAGCACAGAAGCTACAGGGAACAGCCTGAAACTCTGTGTGTGATCAATAGAGGTTTAGGAGAGGGAACAAAAAAACATACCACCCTTCGTAGTCAGACAAGAAAGCCTGGCAAAAAGTCCCTTTTCCATGATGTCTTTTATATATCCAGGATGACAACTATTACCTGGCAAGTATGACTATACACGTGTCAATTTATGAAATATTTTACTTTTAAACTTACAACCTACCTCATCCAAGGTAACTTCAACATCCAAAAAAGGAGTCACTGTCCAAGACATGTTAGCATAAAATTTAAAAAAAAATCAGAATTACTGTTTATACTGCTTGTAAAATTATCTAATTCATTTTTGGACCATTCCATAAAACAAAAACATTGTCTATAAAATGTTTATACATCGCTGATTTAGAATGCAGTGGATGCTGTATTACAAGGGCATGCTACCATTTAGGTAAAACTCAACTGGTGAAGGAAGAGGCCATTATGGGTCACATCGATACACTTCACAACTGCATGAAATATTAATAAAATATTGTTACATATAAGCAGTTCTAGGAAAGTACGCATTAAAACAATATCTTTATTGTCACACTTTTACTAATTCATGCAAAAAAAAATTCTCACCTACTCCACACCTACACCTTTTGGGATGCAGATGTATTAAAATGTAATGTCAGTGGTGGACATCCTCAATTCACTTGCCATTTGATTAAAGTGCACTTCTGTCGGGTCACAAAAATGCTGTGTCTCTTATAAAAAAAAACTCTGTTGTACCACAGCATTGACTTTAGTGTCCACAACAGTCTTTGATCCTGACATAGATAGAATAGGTCTGAATGGTGTCCTTTTCTTATGCACCTTCAGTATTCTGAGAAATTATTATGTTTTTCATTTGTCTACCACCAGAAAGGAATTCAGACTCTTGTCTAATAATTCGCTCTCAAGCAGTTCATATAAGTTGGCCTCTTTCTCCTGAAATGCTTTACAAGATCCCATACAAAATACTACCTTATAAAAACTCTTGCCATTCATTAATAAAAACTTGCTATCTTTGTAATCACTAACACGTATGATAACCATAATCCCTCACACTCCTGTCAACAACTATGTTGCTATTTTGCAAACAACAGGCATTTTATGGAATATTCAAGTATGACTCCTTTTCTGGGACATCTTTCCTATATGAAGAAATCTATATTGCTTCTACAGTCAAGCAGCTGTAAAGCTAACTACTTCCTTCACAGCTGAATATTTGGCTAGTTAAAATAGTACAGATTTTGACTTATAACTGGAGCAAAAAGACAACTGTGGTTCTGAAAGCATAACTAACAAGCTTTTGTGTTTCCTCCTTGAACTTATACTGACAATGTTTTCATTTTTGATACTAACTGTTTTATTCAAAGAGTGGGCATTGCTATAGGCACCATGTGCACAAATATCTATGCTAACATGGTGCTCGCCCAATGGGAGCTGGCTCACATTTTTAACACATGCAATGTTTATAGAGATAAGGTTTTGCATTACAGTCACTTTGTGGATGATGTGTTTCTTGTTTGGGGTGTACCACTGAGGACCTGGTGTCCTTTGTTAGTTACTTAGAAGGCACTACTAATTTTCTGAAGTTTACCTACAATAAGTCGTACAGTAATATTGAATACGTGGATGTATGCATTCGTAACGAAGGAGGTGTTTTAATCACCACTCTTTTCAAGAAACCCTGTAAAGTAAACAACAAGTTACGTGCCTGTAGCATGCATCCGAGAAGGACTAAGATTAAGGTTATGAGGGGACAATTTTATAGGTCAGCAAGACTACATAATAGGGACAGTGACATGTATACCCATTTTGATGCACTGTCAAATGAATATAGACAGAAAGGTTATTCGCAATCCGATATTGTATTGGTACAGAATGTTGTCACCTCCCATAGGTTAGAAAGAGATCGACCCTACTATTGTACATATGATGCTGATGTGGGTGAGAATGGCTTAGTATGTGATCAGCTTTGAATGTCTATCAGCTACTCGACAGATGTCAACCCCATAGGTGATATTATCAGGAAACACTGGAAGATTCTAACATCAGACCCTAAACACAGGCAAGTCCTTGATGGACAGCCTTGTTTTGCTTTTAAGAATAATGTTTCCTTTAAAAACTTATTGTGTTATAAGCCTCTTTCAGTTAACGTTTTCCACAATAATGCTATAAGTGGTCCCTATGGGACTCATGCATGTGGGGGGGGTGTAATGTATGTTGTTATATTAGGACTGACAACACTTTTGTACATCCTTTGAATGGACGTTTGTTTACATTCAAGATCTTTGCTGATTGTGACAGCAGTAACCTTGTATACTTGGCAGTGTGTGAGTTGTGTGGTTCCCATTATGTAGGGATGACCACCAGATATTTGAGGGATTGCATTAAAGAACACATCTATACCATTAACAGAAGCGATACAAGAAATGCCTTAGCCAGGCATGTTTTGAGTAAAGGGTCTGAACATACGTTTAAATTTCTGGTATTAGAAGTGGCCAGACTCTCAAAAAGAGGTGGTGATATTAAGACATATGTAGAATGTCAAGAGATAAAAATGAACATTTATTCTTGCAGCCAATAAAGAGAATGGTTTGAATGGTAATGTCCTCTTAAAGCCAGCCCTAAGATCTAGGGCTTTAAAACGTTAATTAATATCAATTAGTTCCTTTGACTGTCTCTATTTAAAGGCTGTAATTCATTGTTGGTACTAGATCTGATGAAGCAACATCTTGTTGCGAAAGTGCTCATCTTTTTGTGTTTGTTTTAATAGTGTTTCCGCCAGATACTGTTTTTCTTGTTATCATACGTACTCATTTATTTTTACAGTTCACTATAGACCAATTTCAGTATTTTCTGGACTAACAAGAAAAATACTTGTGAAGAGTTATAAAGGTTTGGCAAAATAGTAGGAGGGCTGCAGTACTATAAAAAGGTTATTCATGTTTACTGCAGCAGAAATACTAGAGAAGGACATGATATGAGTCTAGATGGCATCCATTGTGTTACTGACGGTGGTAGAGCTGGAAAAGAACAATGCGAAGGAAGGGTAGGCATGAATACGAAGCTTCTATTAATGGGAAAATAATATCCTTTACAATGAGGATGGAGGACAATTGGTATAGGCTGCTCCACCAGGTTCTAAACTGTAGAACCTCAGGTACCTTCAAAGTGTCATGTGCTAAGTATTTAAAATAGACAAACAAATTTAGGGAGCTTAGATACACAATCAGGTGCATTTGATGTTTAAACAATCTTTTTTATTAGCTTTTTATCCATTCATAACACTGATGATTAATTTCTGCGGCATGCTTTATTGGTACTTACCGCCATTCTATTTAAAATACAGGCTCAAATGAAGCAATCATTCTGGCAAAACTGTCTACATAGCTGACTCTGTGGAGCATAATGGATGGAGCCCTGAGTGTGGAATCAGTGAGCCAGGTGGAGTCAAGTAGTAGGTGTAGGGCTTGTAGGAGTTTGTCACAGAAGAAGCAGCTCACCCACTGGGGGGGGCAGACAGTGGGTGCTGGGGAAACTCATGAATTAGGACAGATTTCTGGTGGACATTCTGTAACTTTAAGATATTTGCCTCACAACTCCAGGGTCTGGGGTTCAATTCAGACTTCATGCTATTGCCTGTGTGGAGTCTACATGTTCACCCCACATCTGCATTGGGTTTCTACAGGTTGAGTGCTTCCTCACAGCTTTCAAAAACATACTACTTGACTGGCTATTCTCCATGTATACTGCAGTTAACCCTGACCTTGTTGTTTGGGTTATGGCTGAAAAGAGCATGAAGGCTCAGCTTATTTATTTGACCAACACATAAAGTTAAATAAACAAACATGTAAAGGTCAGCACAATATACATTGGATTCTGAAGGTTGTTGCAGACATAATGAAAAATCCTTACCTGCTATGTATGAGGGTCACCTGGAATTCATTACTTCCCCTCCTACTATTCTAGAAATAAGCTAATTTCCCCTAAAATGGTGGATCTGCCTATACTGTGATATGGGGTACTACTCTGGGGAACGGAAATGAATGAGTCTAAAGGGCACTGGAGGTCTAGATGGGCAACATGAGGGGTAACAAAAAATTAACACATCACTGTTTTTATTTTCTTCCTACTTAAACTTCTTACACTGCTCCTAAATGTCACACTTTTACTTAAGTGATGTTATGGTCTCCTGTCATCTCTGCGGTGCAGAGGGATAAAGCCCTGAGTGTGATCCAGATGACCAGGATCTGACTACTGTCTCTCCTTCTGAAGCAGCCAATGACAGGAGAAAGGAACATGACAAGGCAATGTGCGAGAAGAATGCAGAGTCATACATGTGGCTTGCCCTAGAGCATGAAATCCAACAAGCAGAAAATGCCATCTAACACAATATTTAATGATTTCTTGTCATCTAGCTCTAGTTATTTAAACTCTTCATAACCTCAAGGACTTTTGCACAGCAATCCTTTCTGCCAACAGCTGCTTCTTTAAGTTCTTGTAAATTCATATTTATTACTTCAGTAATGCCGCCTACCCATCTTAGCTTATGCCTCTCACTTCTTTTGCCTTAGAACTTTTCTCAAAATCAATGTCTTCTCTAGTGAAACCTGTATGTGAGCTATGTGGCTAAAGTACTTGCGTTTTAGATTTACTATCAGATCTTCCAGTGAACATTTTGAGTTTATGTCCTTCAGTATTGACTGATTTGATCTTCTTGCGGTCTTTGGAATTCTCTAACGTTTTCTCCAACACCACATTTCAAAAGAATCAATTTTTCGAGCACACAGCTTTACTTACAGTTCAACTCTCATAGCCGTATGTAATTACTGGGAAAACTGTAACTCTGACTACATGGACTTTTGTTGACAATGTGATGTCTTTACTCATTAAATCTTACCTAAATTTGGTTTAGTTTTCTTTCCAAGAAGCATTCTTTAATGTCATGGCTGCTAATGCCATCTATAGAGATGTTTATGCCCAGGAAAATAAAACCTGTTACTACCTCCACCTCTTCTCCATCTAGATGTAAAGAATCGATAGGGCAAGAAGACATTATTTGAGTATTTTTGATGTTGAGCAGCAAGGCAGCTTCTGCACTTTCGTCTTTTACCTTCAACAGCAGGCTTTCAGAGTGGTACTGTCTACATATAGGAGGTTATTAATATTTCTTCTGGCAATTTTGATTCCACCATCTGATTCATCTAACTCAGTATTTTGCATGATACACTCGGTACGTAAATTAAATAAGTAGGTAACAGCATATATCTTTGTCACACTCTTTTTCCCAGTCCTGAACCAGTTATTCCATATTGAGTTTTAACTGTGGTTCCTGATCTATGTAATGATTTCTCAAGACATAGATAGGGTAAAGTAAGGTGAATGGATATCCCTAAGAACCCTCCACAGTTCGTTATGGTGCCTGCAGTCAAAGGATTTAGAGTAGTCAATAAAGTATAAGGAAGCACTTTGCTAGAACTCCTTTATTTTCTCTGTTATTCAGTAGATGGTGGCAATTTGATCTCTGCTGCTTCTGACATTCTAAATTCAGCTTGTACCTTTTACAATTCTCGGTTGATGCATTGTTGGAGTTTAGCTTACAGGATCTTTAACATTACCTTTCTATCATGGGAAACAAGTGCAGTTCAATAATTTGAACACTGTCTGCCATTGCCCTTTGTGAGACTAAATATTAATTGACTTTTTCAATCTAATGACCACTGCTGTGTTTTTAAATTTTACTGGCAAATTACTCGTAACAGCATTACTTCGCAGGGTTTTAAACAATTCAGCTGGAATTCCATCACTTCATGCAGTCTTCTTTTTGACAAGACTTTCTAGGAGCCATTTTAACATCACTGTCCAGGATGTCTGACTCTAGGTCAGGGAACATAGCAATGCCTGTCAGTGATGTGAGGGTCCTTCTTATATTATCCTTCCTATATTCCTAGTACCTCTTCTTAATATTCTGGTGATGTTGGTTCCCTTCTATCTTTGTCTTTTATTATGCCTATTTTTATCTGGAAGTTTCCTTTAATAGCACTGACATTACTGAAGCTAAACAGTGATAAACATGCAATTTTTTGGCATTCTAGTGTATCCCATTGCACAAAATACATTACTTTTAACAGGTGTGCACTATTGTATACATGGCATATGCCTAGCTGCGCCAATGTACTCTGGTGATGATAGTGGAGATGTGATGAGTGAGGCAATTGTTGAGGTAGGTTGGTAAACAGTAAAGTGTGTCAGTTTATAGGTAGGTGTGGCTCCCTCAAAGCATCATTGCATGCCTACCTAGATGGCATAGCTTTGTTTGTCAGAGGGTGGTTAGGGCCTAAAAAAAACAAAAAACAGAAAAGCCTTGATGCAAGCAGCACATGTAATGTTGCAGGTGGCCTTGCTTCTCTTTATCGCCCACATTGCATATCTTAGTCCAAATTCTCACCCGGCCAACATCCTGGCAGCTTGCAGCCAACGCAGGTGGGTAGTGAGTATCTGGCAAGGAGGTTGAAAATAATGGGAGGGACACACAGCAGCAGATGATCAAGCAGTAATCGTATGGGCTAATAAAATCCTATTTTCATGGTAGCCTAATTATTATGAGCATCAGCCTCCACTCCCTTTCCCATAGACAACCTTCTATGAGTACTGCTCTGCTATAACTATTTCCTCATGCAGTGTTGAAGAATGGGAGCATCCTGGAGAAGGATGTTAGAGGCACCTCTTGCACTGAGACTGGATAAAGGGAAGCAACATGCTTCTTGTATTACTGCCCCTTCCCCACGCATTATTCTACAGCTAAATTTTAAAGCATTGTTTTCTGCCAATGTGAATGAAAATATATACTCTAGTCTCCCTTTCTAGGTAGACATTGGTATTAAAGCAGTATAACTAACATCAATAACTTATTAACGCCTGAGGAAGAGCTTGAGTCATTGTAACACTACGGCTGGTCCAACGCAAGGTATTACATGAGCTCACTGTTCCAGTGTCTCTTTTCCCCTCATTTTCTCCTGTTTAGTGTCCTGAGGTGCACAGGGCATGAGCAAAGCAGGTGGAATAACAGATCTGGCACCAGCACAACTCAGTTCTCATGTTCACTTCCCATAGTCACATGCTTATCTATAACCACTCATGAGGTAATGCTAAGTTACAAGGCATAACACACATGCCGTAGTAGCATCATCCTTAGATATTTAACCCTTTCCCCCTGTAGCAAGAAGTAACTCCTTTCCTTCTGGTTACTGGATCAGAAAGTGTAAAATTTATAAGGACTTTAAATGTCCAACTTCTCAGTGTGCCGTAGTTTTAGCAAATTATAGAACTAGGGCATACTGTAATGTAATATTTTAGACAGCTGTTATCTCTGCATTGTTGATCATAGAATGGCACAGACTGTACTTCTGCATATAGGGTGAAAGGTTAAAACATAAAAATTTAGATGTAGGACTGTAATCTTAACAGTCGATCCCAAACTATTGACCTTACAATGCCTTACATGAACTGTGCCTGAAATACGAACTCTTGAGAACAGAAGGGTGGGGGCATTTGCAAGACAGTAACTACGAAGTAGGTTCATCTTGGTTCAGTGTGCAGAACACAAGATTACATGTGGTGCACATACAAACTCCTATCTGTGCAAACTGTCTACTAACTGTAGCTATCTTATCCTTCCAGGTAGAAAATGCACCCATCAGACATCCAAAAAGAAAGCAAATGCCTCTCAAAAATGGGTTGTAGCAAAGATGAGTCCAGTAAATGTTGCAGCTAATTTTTTATGATTCTTTTTTTATTAGGTTTTACATGTACAAATCACCAGACAAAACAATACACAAACACTAAACATATCTATACATTTCTTTGCATAATATGACATACGAGCAAAAGCAGCTGAGAAAATGAGTTTATTACTTTATTTGTTTGCTTATCAGGTAGAGGCAACTGATCCGCATATTCTTTCATACTACGATCTGGGCACAAAAAAAAGAGCATTAACACACACAGTGAATTGGGCATATTTACAACTCGCATGACATTCTGAGTGCATATATATATATATATATATATATATATATATATATATACACACACACACACACACACACATATATATATGTATACATATACACATATATGAGTGCACTAGACAATCTCGAAATACTGAAATGTCAAATATCAGTATTTCGAGACTGAATAGTGGAAAGTGCAGTTACGTGGAACTGCACTATGTCGAATGCAGAAATGTCGAATCTGCTATCATGGTGTCGCGTTCGTGACGTGCGTGCGGTTTGTGGATTTAGCTGGGGTTTCAGGTAAGTGCTGTTTATATAAGGGTATTGGGTAGGGATTTTAGTGTGTGTGAGTGCGTGTAGTGGTGTTTTTTGTGTATTTGTGTGTTTAGTACAACCTCGGAGTTAGTATATATATAAGTGTGGGGTGTGGGGGGGGGTGCTTGGGGGCTTGGCCCCCTGTTTATAGGTAGGGTAGGTGTGTTTGTGTGTGTTGTTCTGTTTGTTTTAGTGTAGTCAGGTAGGTGTGTGTGTGTGTGTGTGTGTGTGTGTGTGTGTGTGTGTGTGTGTGTGTGTTTGTGTGATGGTGTGTGTGTGTGTGTGTGTGTGTGTGTGTGTGTGTGTGTGTGTGTGTGTGTGTGTATGTGGTTGCGATTGTGCTTTTCAGGGTTTTGGGTTTCAGGTATCTGGGTTTTCTACTATTCAGTCTCGAAATACTGAAATTCGACATTTCAGTATTTTGAGATTGTGTAGTGAACCCATGTACGTATATACATATATATATATATATATATATATATATATATATATATATATATATATACACACAGACACACACACACATGTGTATGTGTGATTTCATGCACTAAGAGGTTGAGCGGTATAAGTGCAACCTATTTCAGTCCTGTGTATGTATGTATGTATGTACAGCAGCAAGGATATGTGTGTGGTCCTGGGATGCTGTAGTAATTTTCATCAACCCTAACCCTAGCAGGCCAACTATGGGAGATATTAGGAGGTGTAGGTAGATGGGGATATCGGGATGAGCTGATGGTTGGCTGCATGGGATGGAGAAAATGGAGATGAAACTTGACTAAAAAACTTTTTTGGTACTTTTCCGTTATCGGGGCAACACATTTGTAAAGCGGCAGGTAGTGGTTGAAATCGTCGCACGGGTGCTGGACTAGCTAGTAAAACCTGGTGTGAAAAGCTATTCTCCTTCAAAACTGTACAGATCATCCTGCAATGCTCAGATTTTTACCTCATGTGTTTAGTTTGTTACTCATAAGTTCGTGATTTCTATGCAGGATGCTTCTCAGAATCCTCGCACAGCTGTTAGCCCCGAAGCGCTTTCCTTTCTGAATATTGAAACAGCTAAAAAAAAATGAACATACAAAAACGGACACATCCTCATTTGATTTACTTCTACATGCAGCTGCAGCTCAGATGTAACTGCGAAGATATGGAAAAGTAAAAAAAAAACGTTCTTCTACCACCTCTATTTTTTCCATAAAAGATTAAATAAGTTGTTTCAGTGCCCGTTCTGTTGCCAGCCTAAGTTTACGGACGCAACGCCATCCCCTACGGCTCTCTGAACAAGTTAACTGGTTTTACTTTCTGTTATTCTTATACATTTCTATTTTTTGAAATAATACCTTGTGGTACATCTCTTGATTGCTACGTGTTAGACACACACAATGTCATACACAAAGCAGAAGTGATTCACTATCGGACTTCTTTTACTTTCTAAACAGAAGTAATTCACTGTAGGTCTTCTTTTACTTTCTAAATGGGTTTGTCAGGAACAATCAGTTATACTGTCAGTAGAAAGCCAATATTCATATCAGGTCAGAACAGTAAAATAAGCAGTTTCGACAAGTGAGAAGACCCATAAGACTGTCAGGAAGAAGACAATGTTAAAACCAGAAAGCCATCATCACCCGCACATTGTCAGTGTTGCCCTGTTAACAGAAAAGTACCACTTTTTTTACCATGAAGTATTTGAAATATTAAAGCTTTGGCCTAACTTTTCTGCACAGTTATACACCATATGTCATACATGTAAAATGTATCAATAAAAATAAATGCCTTACAGAAATTGATTAACCTTGTATGCTGGACTGGTTGTAATAAATACTTGAATGCATGGAATAACTCATTGACTGTTGTCAATAAATGATCACCCATTCCTAAGCAGATTTGCTGACAGTTTGTATTGCATGCACACAGACTGAAATGGCAACTTTAGCTTTTATTTCAGAAATATCTCTTGTATGCAAAGCCTGGTTTGAAGGCTATAGTGATTTTTTTTAAATGCATTTACATTACTAGTATAAAAAGTTACTGTAGGGATACAGTGACTAATACACTTGTGAGATTAAATGTAGTTGTTGTATGAAAGATTGAAATGTATTTTAAATTTACCTTTAAAGTCACTCAGCAATACAAATGATATCTATATCTTAAGTACATTGGTTAAAAACAAACCAAGCAGAAACTTCACAGTGTGGAGGGTGTGAAGTTCATTCCTTGAAATATGTTATGTACCTAGATCACTAATAAAATTTGAACTTTAAAATGCGTACCACAAAATAAAAATAGTAGGTAGTCCACAGTTGAGTTAAAAATGAAATATCCTTTACTAAAACACGCAAACATGTGATAGTTGAGTATATGCTTTTATTGCTCTTAACAGAACCACCCTCAATAACCACTTCCTTGCTCCAAATAACCTGAATATATATAAATTAACGAATGTCTTTGTTGCTTTTCATTATACTCAACTAGGATTGCTTGTTTGTGTGTTTCAATAAAGGACATTTCATTTTTATCTCAACTGTGGACTACCTATTATTTTATTATTTTGTAGTACATATTTTAAAGTTCGACTTTTATTGGTGAACTAGGCACATACCATATTTCAAGGAGTGAATTTCACACCCTCTACACTGCAACACTTCTGCTTGGTTTGATTTTGAACCAGTATAGGTTGCATACTGGGTTTTCTGAGTCTTCAAGGGATACCACAGATTTTTTTCTTTTTTAAGTATATTGGTTAAATACCACCTGAACTGCAACAGAAAAGGACTGCCACAAAATAAATGGATTAGGTATCCCTTTTAGTTAACATTAATATTCAAGAAGAATATTGGCTATAGTGCAGTACTGTTGTAGGTAATATTTTATGAAGTATGTTTGATTTCCATTGACTGGGAATAATCTGACTGAGCTAAAAGCCCATTCTTATTGGAGACCCGGGGAGAAAAAATGCTCGAATCAGTTACAGCCATGATGATGATAAGATAATGATGACGACTTGTGGAGAACAGCGCCACAGCTGTACAACAGAGGTAGCAAAAATCAAATGTACAGACGCATTCTTGAATGCATATACAAAACATCTGCAAAAATGCATATGTATGTAAATAGAAAACCTACATAATGAAGGTTGCATTAAATATATCAACAATATATGGCAACATTTAAATATAAGGCTAAGAAGGAAGGTAGGTAATAGTTAAGGGAGATAGAAGAACTGGGGGAGAAACGAGAATGGATAGGGGTTGGACACAGGATGGATGGAGATGAAATCAGATAAAAGGACATGTCCAAGTGGAAGTTGGGTAGGTTTTTAAATTGTACAGAAATGTTTTATGTTTACTGTCCTGTCTAAGCTCTGAGGTACTGGCATTCCACAGCTTGGCTACATGAACAGTATAGTATAACCAAAGTGGTTTGATTTCACAACTTCTTAGAGATTTTAGGTCTGAGTTCTTAGGTTTCTGTGAGACATGTATTTTGGAAGCACGTTGGAGATGGGTGTGCTTCTGTTGGGTTCGTATAGAATTTTGTGTGTTTTTTAACTGGTTAAATGTTGCAAGATGTTATCGGTGCTTTACAGTGATGAGTTTTTTTTGGGGGGGGGGCATTAGCATATTTTATAGTTTTATTGCATGTATGTTCTACTTTATGTAGGTGACGTTTTGGAATTTTAGTAAGGATAGAGGATGCATAACGTAGTATATGTAGTAACAAAGCTTGGGCTGTATTTAATTGTGATTTTTTCCATTGGGTATGGTTTGATTTGTGTAACATACCAATTTTTTGTGAGTTTTTGAGGTTATATAGTCAATATGTTTCTTGAAAGAAAATTTATGGTCCATGAATATACATAAAAGTTTGGTATGGGAGACTTGTTTGGTTGGTGTACTGTTTTGTGAAGTAACTGATATTTCATTGGAGTCAAATACTTTTTGGCAGTTAAAAAGTATTTGAGTCTTTAAGCTAATGTTTTAGGCTTTGAATGTTAAGCTGTGAGGAATGCTGCAACTGGCTGAGGGTGTTGGAGTCCTCCAACATACTGCACTAATGTGGCATTAGGAATCTTAGCATACATGTCATTTTCAAATGTACCTAACAGAAACGGTTCAAGTACATTTGAAGTATATTTTACATTGAAAAGGGCTTGGAGCATTCTACTGCTTGTTGAGGAGTCGATATATAACTTTTGAACCATTTTAAAGTATTGTACTGAGTGCCAGATTCTTTATTAGCCAGCCTTTATAAAAGGAGAGTGTGACAGATTATTTCCAACGCCTTTGATTGATTTAAGTGAATATTAGCTTTAGAAAGGCCCTTGTTTTTGCTATGATTAATGGTATTGAAGAAGGATAAACAGTTTTGGTACTGAATCCCAGCCAAAAATGATGTGTGTTCCCCTTTTATTTATAAAAATGAACTAGTGCTTACATGGTAGTCATCTGTACAAAAGGCTGAAATCAGAAAAAGAAATAGAGATTGAAGAAATGAGACAATAGGAACAAGAGAAACTTCCAATTAATATACTCGTTTCCCTAGCTATTCCATCAGTAAATGCACTGTTCGTTTATATTTTTTTTCATGGCAATATAGATATTCATAGCATAAATTCCACCATTATTGTGTACTAAATTCAGGTATAGGACAGACTTTCCAGGCTCTTAATATCACCTGTTTGGTTACCATTAATTCTAACAACATTTTCAATTTATTCGATTCAGAATATATATCTAACATAAACATTTCAAGTGTATATACTATCTGCTCTTTCAACAGGTTTTTCTAAAAGTGTATGTGTCTTCATCCATTAAGACTGTACATGAGAAAAAGTCCACCAACAGTGATACATATTGCAGAATTTGTTTGGCAGTACCAGCGAGTGGGAAAATCTTTCCAATGCATCATTAAATCATTTTTTATGACAGATGCCGAAAACTCTATCGATGGGCAATATTTTTTAATTTGATGATTCTGCCATAGGAGTGAAAAGCATTTTAATAATGTTAATGGTTGTGTAATGTGCGTTCTAATAAATTTTATTACAATAAATTCCATGAAATTGGTACTTATTAGTTTGGGAAGTGGTATCTGTGACAGAATTAATTTTTCTTATTCTATGTACTCTTTTATCTGAATATTTGAATATTTACTTGTTTGCAAAAATATATAAAATAATACAGTTAGCAATATTAGGAACAGAGAGACATCCTTGTTGTAGAGGGTCTATATTATAAGATCGACGCTTGAAAACATCGAACATATGGTCGACTCCATATGATCGATATCTTCAAACATCGACCTTATAAAAAGACAAAAAAAAGAGAAAAAAGTACCCTAACGGATTTAAGCAGGGGGGCAATCCCCCCGCACCCCCTGCTACTTAAATATACTAACTCCGAGACCACACTACATTGCAGTAAATGGAAATCTCCCTTTACGGAGATTTCTATTTACACACTCGAGATTCTGAGCGTTCGATATTCTCGTGTCGACAATGTCAAATTTGACATTGCTGACGTTCGAGAATATAATATAGACCCGTTGTAGAGACACTGTCGTCATTTCCCATGATATTCTTGGAGCTCTCCCTCTCCACAAAAGTTTTAAGAAGCCTTTTTACTTGAGAAATACTTTCTTTTGTGGAAGGGACTAGTACATTTTGTAAAGAGAACAAAATTAAAGGCAATATTGACATGTTTATTATATAAGTGAAAAAAAATTCTTAATATGTGTTTTACTTGCTATTTTTTAGAAATACATTTATTACATTTATTCCAGGGTAATCCATTTGTTATAAAATAATACATTTCCTTAACAACTGTGATAACAGATTCATTTTCTACCCGTCTGCCATATAATTTTAATCTTTTTGACTTACTATAGTTAATGTCCTGTAATTTCCTTGGTTTCTTGAATAATATCCGAGCTGTTGACATATGACTACTGAAATCTGCCTTTATTAGACTTAAATCATCTGTGTATGCTGATGTTGAAAAGTCTTTTAAAATCAACAATTGATAGGTTGACTTTGTTGCATTGCATATACAGCAATGGATTAATTGCCAATACAGAAATGTTTCCCACAGAGGACATCTTGTCTAAGTCCAGATGTTGGGTAAAATATAACTACAAAACTGCTTACAATTCAGAAACTTACAATAAATTAAATTTTGTAAGAATATGAATTAACAAATGTGGAATCTCATGTAGTGGCTGTTTGTTCTGAGCATGTTTTACAGGCCATCATGGATTGGAAGGGGCCTTTCTCCAGTCTAGTGAGAGGATTGTGTTGATTGCAACCTGTCTGGCTTCTGGTGGTTGGTGTAGGGCTTGGAATAAGCATCCTCATTGGTCCTTTTGAAAATTTTTCAAGTTTTTTCAAGTTTTTAGCTTCTGGTATTTAAGCCCTGCATTTGAGCAGGTTTCTGCTTGTTTGTACCCAGCTGAAATGAGATGGGCTACCAGCCACAACTCTGAGCTGAGATACCAGATGACTAGAGGCTTCTGGGTTTCCAACAAAACATATGCTGCCTGTTTTTTGCTTATTTATACTATTACTGCACATTTTTATTGCCTGCCGCCTACTTAAATACTGTATTTATACACTGTGTGCTAATCTATAATGTTGTACTGCAATAATCTGCCTTATTGTGTCTGTTAAATCACATTTTTTTTGCTGTTTCACTGTTTACTAAGCTCTTTTCCTATTTCACTGTTTAAGTATTTGCTGGTGTTTTCCACTGTTGCAAAGCAATCTATACTGCTTGTTCTGGTTTTCCTGCCAAGCATTGTTATAATAACTGATTTGTTATTTGCTGTTTAAAACATTATTTAGTGTCTCCTTTCTGATTTTCTGCTGTTTAAAGTGTTTTTTTAGTGTCTCCCTGCTATTTTTTTGCTGTGTTAAATATTTTCTAGTGGCTCCCACTGAAACTAGAGTAGCTAGTAGCTGTAGCGTAGTCCAGATACAGGTTTGCTGCATTTGGGTCTGTTTGCAGTGGCTGTTTGTTGTGAGCAAATTTTCCAGGCCATCTTGGATTGTAAGGGGCTTTTCTGCACTCTAGTGAGAGTATTGTGTTGAATGGAACCTGTCTGGCCTCTGGTGGTTGGTCTAGGGCTTGGAATAAACATCTTCATTGGTCTTTTTGAACCTTCTTATAGTTTTTTTTAAGTTTTTTAGCTTCTGGTGTTTAAGCCCTGCATTTGCGCATCTCGCAGCAACGTTCACTGCCGCAATATCGTGTGCCATAGCCGGGAAGTTGTAGCACATTAGTGTAGCCTTCATCTTTAATACTTTCCCGTTCAAAGAAATGCTGCTAGTAAGCTGAAACCTATTAGATTACCAACCACAAAAAAAGGCAGAAATATACATCCACTGAGCTCCTACTTGATCAATCCTAAAAAGCCCCCCCTAGTGACAACAGTCTTCAATCTAGTATTATGGACAGTTGGACCATCATTGTTTCTCCTGCCAATCTGTTGACTTGGGTCTCTTGAGGCAGTGTAGCAATTGCCTCATGTACACCGACAATCTTCTACTAATAACTCACTCTAGTACAGAGTGTGAGAGATGTAGAATGTAGATGTAGAACCAAGAATCTTTAATCCATTCTCTCGCAATCAAAACAGAAACATGGAAGAGGCTGTCAACCTACCCACCACTACATGGAAGAGGTTGTCAACCCACCCACCACTACACATGCACATAGTGGACATCAAACACAAAAATCAACATACGCGGTGGTTCTCTCAAAAAAACCTACTGAGATACCAGAGACCTCTAAAACACAAGACTGCTACAACTAACACAGTTCCACAACACCCATGACACATAGCAGCACCAGTGTCTCACCTACCAAGCCCATAAGTCATAACACTCAAAAAACAAATTTTCTAGTCCTTGGAGATGCCATAGTGAGACACAGATATCCCAGTCACTAGGCTGGACAAGGAGAAAGCCACAGTCAGCTGCCTGTCCGGTACCAGGATTCATCAGATCATTCATGCACTCAGGTCTGTCAGCAACAAGTACCATTATGACTCTGTCATAGTTCATGTTGGAGTGAATGAACTAAATTGTACCTCACTGGACTATATGAAGAGAGACACAATTAAACTCTCTGAGTGCATGTCCCCGGTACTTATGTCCCTAGCCTTGAGCAGCATACTACTCTCACCTAGAATGATGCCACAGTATAAAAAAATGATTGATTTCAATAACTGGCTTAGTTTTTGGTGTCATGCAAAGGGGATCCAGTTCCTGTCAGCCTGGGAAGCCATGGTTGACAAACCTCGCTGCTTTGCAACTGGCACCTCTAGGTTTTCAGCTGCTGGAAAGGCTCTTGCCTCCCCCATAGTGTCTTTTTAGGCAAAGTATCGAAACCAAACAATGATGTGAAAGTAGCCAATCATAATAACAAAATAAGGGTCATGCTGCTAAACACTAAACCAAAAACTGCATACCCTGGAAGCACTTCTGTCATTGGAAGATGTAGATGTCTGTGTAGTCACAGAAAGCTGGTTCAAAACCTCAGGGAGTACTCCTGTGTGCAAGGCTACAATGTCTTTCACACCTTCAGACCATAAAATGAACATGTGAGAACCAAATGAGGTGGTGTTTCTATCTATATTAGAGATATATTCACCTCCTGTCTAGTTAGAATGGACAACTCAGTGGAGTTACTCCAAGTTTGGGTTACAATGGGTAAGACCCTCGTTCATGGCAGAGCCAGTTATAGATCCCCCTCCATGGGTCATGACGTGTATGAAGCCTACTTGATCAAACTGGAGACAATCCAAATATTACCGAATGCTCTGGTTATGGTGATTTTCAATTATCCCACCATCAGCTGGGAAACCTACTCTAACCCAAACCCACTAGCGCAAGTGCCATGACTTTGTTAGCTCAAATGCCCTGGAACAAATTGTTCAGGCCCCGACAAGAGGAACAAACATACTAGATCTGGTCCTCATTAACATGTTAAACTGATGCACTATCGCAACTGTTGGACCCTCATAAGTTAAATCTGACCACATACCAGTCACCTTCAAGCTGACACTAACACCAGAACTCACAAAGGGCAAAATCAGACTAAAAAACTTCACCAGGGCAAATTATAACCTCCTAGGTGAAGGTACAAATGCATTCAGAGCCCCAGCCCCAGCTGGAAGTGGTTAACTACACTAAACTTACACTAAAGCCTTCTACAATCACTTGCACAAGTGTATAGACTTAGCTGTACCAGAAATAATCAATGCCAGAGCCCCAAGTAAAAACAAGCTGCCTTGGTGGGCATCCACTATCAACAAACATTACAATAAATGCAAAAAGTTTCTGTCCATGAAAAGAAAGCTAAGACCCCAACAATGAAAAAACACCCTCCTCAGCCTCAACAGGCAAATGAGGCAACTTGTTAAATCCACTAAGGGGCTCTTTGAAAAAAAACTTAGCTAGCACAGCCAAGGATAACCATAAGGCCTTTTACAGCTATGTACATAGCCTAAAAAGTAGGACCCAAGCATGTGCAGAACTAGTGACCAACAGTATCACACACACTGAACTCACAGAGATAGCAAACCTGCTAGCGGAGAGGTTTGACTTCACCTCATCCTATATATATCTGAAGAAGAGGTCATCAAACCAGTGTACAAGGCAAAAAAGCACAGCCTCTATGGGACCAGATAGCATCTCAGGCTATCTTCTAAACAGGCTAAAACATGAACTAGCATCACCATTAAGTACCCTTTTCAATCATAGTCTAACGACAGGCTTTGTTCCTGTGGAATGGAGAACAGCAACAGTTATTCCCCTCCACAAAGGTGATTACAGACCCATAAACCTGACCAGCCTCATCTGAAAGGCCATGGAACATAACATTATGGACCTAATAAATAAGGACATAGGTGATTCCAAGCCCTGGATCCTACTAAATCCAGCTTCTTAAAAGGCAGATCCTGCCTGGTAAATCTTGTGGATTTTTTCAAAAATGTAACCAGGGCCATTGATGAGGGCATATCTATGCATACAGCATACCTTGACTTGGCAAAGGCCTTTGACACAATCCCACACTCAGGCATTACCGATAAACGTAGCAAACTGAATGTAAACCCCTTCGTTGTAAGATGGGTTGCTAAGTGGCTCACAAACTGGACACACACTATCAAAGTGGGTGACTCCACATCAACAAGCAGACTTGTTACCAATGGGATGCCACAGGGGTAAGTGCTAGGTCCCCTACTGTTTGGTATATACTTCTCAGAAGTTCAGGTCAAAATTAAGGGGTGGTGGCTGACCAAGTTTGCAGATGACTGCAAACTGGGTGCAATTACTGAGTCCCCAAATGATGTCAGTATACTTCAGGAGGGTCTTACGCAGACCAATGACTGGTGTCTTAGTCATGGTCTCAAACTGAATGCAAATAAATGCATCATCATTCCCTTTGGCACAAACAATATCCCTTCACACTATGAAATCAACAACACCCTAAGTATTCCCAAAGTGGTAAGGCGCTTGGGTTCACAAGTTGATCGCGACCTTAACTTCAACCACTATGTGTCTACTGTAGTAAGGATGGCTTTCTACTTAGCACACTTGATTAGTAAAGGCACTGCCTTGAGAGCAAAAGAGGTTATAAACCCCTCTATACTTGGCAGTAATCTGGCCAATAGTTGAGTATAACGCCCTGTTTGGCATATATTGTACAAAGCACCTGCAGCAATTGGAGGGACCTCAGAGGTTTCTAACAAAGAAGATCAAGGGACTACAGCATGTGCGGTACACAGACAGACTAAAGTCCCTGGCACTTTACTCTGTATCATACAGACTTATTAAGGGAGACTTATGCCTGGCTTACAAAGCAATCTCAGACCCAAGCCTAATGAACTTGCTGCATATCCGTAAATCAAATGGGACTAGGGCCACTCATTCTAGGGACCTAAATATAGTCTGCGACTTAAATAGGACATGCTGGAGGGACAGATTTATCTCCCAGTGACTACCGGATATTTGGAATAGGCTACCTAATCATGTGAAACAAAGCACCAATTTGACACTGTTCAAAAGGAACCTGGACGAGTGGATGGGGCATCGTAAATTCATACTGGGAATAGCACCCACAAGCCTCATGGACATGGGCAGTCATTACTAAATGCAACCTTGGGTATTAACTTAACATTTCTATGGCATTACATTGGGATGAAACAACTAGGCTTGAAATGACCTCCAGGTCGATAGCCTAGTAATTTCCTATGAACCTATGTATGTATACACAAAAATGGTACATTTGAAAATATAAGACACAAGCCATTAATGCAAGTTACTATATTACTTTCACAGACACAAACAATTTAAATGGAAGCATTTCAAGAAACGTTAGTCTAAGTGCCCTGTGCCCATTGTTAACCACTGTCCCTAAGACATTTGCATTTCTGCTCTGCAAAAAAGGTACTCTGTTACCTTTGCCTTAAACTCCTCAAATGTTTGTTGTTTCCAAATATCAGTACAGAACTGGTTCCAAAAGGCCAGGGCAGTCTTGAAGTGTGTTCTTGCCAAAGGCCAGATGAAAGGCTGGTTTGGACAGTGACATTGCATTGTCATTGTTACTTCTAAGTGAGCAAAGAGGACACCTGCTGTGAAGCATTGATGCTAAAGCTGGGCACTGCCTTTGGTTGGTTAGTTTGAAAATACAAGTGGCCAAAAGAAGGGAGGTGCTGAAACATTCTAGTAGCCAGTGAGTTTTCGCAATGTTAGATGATGGTGGGTTCTGGGGATCAGCTAGATAAATAAACTTTCATTATCTTGTTTACTCAGGGTCAGCTAAATAAAGAAAGCTTCACTCTAGTTTGCAGAATGAGGTATTGATGGGAGAATGCAGGACAATAAATGGAAAATTGCATTCCAGCTTTTGGCAATAGTATATTCATGGTGAGGGTTTTCTTCCAGTTCTGGGAACAGCAGGTTAGAGAGTTTCCAGCACAGTCCTTAGTGAAGTAATATCTCGTCAGTGTTTTTTTGTTATGCTTTTTCATTTGCTTTCAGTACTTAACTGCTCTCACTTACTGCTCTAAAGCTACACAGTCTAAAGTCTTTCAGAGAACTTAAGATTTTATTTTGTGTTTTTAACTAGCATGGTAATGTAACTGATCAATGTTAACAGAAAAAAAGGTTAAATATTTATAGCACTCTTCATTAGTCATGTTAGGAGACAAATATGATGTCCACATGGGCTGGCATATTTCAAACTATTGCCAGAACCTGCTTAATATTCCGCAAATGGTAGAATAGACTGGACTATTGGCGACAAATATGACTAGCTTTGCTGCATTTTCAGAAAAATGCTCACGTGTGCACACACATGCACACACGCATGCCTGTACTTATATATGTACATACACATAGAAGCATGCACAGCTTTTGTACAATGTGGCCCTTATTTCATTAAAACACAGACCCATGTATTACAGAAAGTTCTGCAGATATCAGCACTCTGGTTCCATTTGGTTAACTGCTACAGCCAGCTACGACCTTCTGAAAAATAAGAAAGTTTGCAGCAAATGATCATTTAGAAACAACTACCTCTGGGAATGTTTGGGGTTATCAAAGAGGAAAAGAGAAGCATCAGATAATCAGTATAGGAAATTATATAGAAATAAGAAATGTTTTAACTGGTTCTATGAGACAGTAGCTAACACCTGGAACAGATTGCTATATTACATATAAGCAAGCTCTAGTTTAGATTTTTTTAAGACTAAGGGGATTACTGTTTTGGCATACTAGCAGGCTAGAAGGGCATTATTGTCTGTGCCTGAAATATTTGTATGCATGTATGTATTTTTGTATGTATGATCTGACTACATTTAAAGACAGACAAACTTTGATGCTAACATGCACTAAGTTATGTTGTACATTTCAAGTAAATTGCAGCTCTTCATATTTCTTTATTTTATTAGAGTATGGATGCTATTAGTTTGGACATATCAAATAGAAAGCAGGTCTGGCCTGATGACTTTTCATTTCAATAGTTTGCAAAATCTGTAAGAGCAGGAATAAATCTAAATAAAAATAGCACTGCAAGCAAGACAAAAAAAAGTGTTAGAACAAATACAAAATCTGGCTGTGTAAGTACAGTATGAGCAACAATTTAAGGCTATTGAAGAACTTTT
Source organism: Protopterus annectens (assembly GCF_019279795.1). Classification (NCBI taxonomy): domain Eukaryota; kingdom Metazoa; phylum Chordata; order Ceratodontiformes; family Protopteridae; genus Protopterus; species Protopterus annectens. Next base: position 1,199,586,430 of record NC_056729.1, read on the forward strand.
GTATAAAATATGATTAAACAATAATTATATAAAGACACAAGTTATTCAGAGAAATTACTGTGAGCAAGCAATTTGTAACACATGGAGTGAGCCAATTATGCTCCAAAATCAGTAAATCTCTAAGCCAGTTATACACCTCCCTGTCATGACAGCTGACCATAAGACCTCCCACAGGTGAATAACTACATGGAGCACCACAATTACATTATAAATTCAGTAAAAAGACAACGTTGTTAACAATATTTTAAGTGTCTTTTAGTGTTATTAAGCTCTAGTTCTACAACAAAAACAATGGTAACCACAGAACAGTGACAAAAGCTAAAATAGCTTTAAAAGTTGTAAAACACTTTGGTCTGCAACACTTCTTTTTTGTCTGAGGCAGCACAGAATGTATTAAGGCTTGTAAAGCTGTTTTAGGATCAAATATATATTTCACTTCTGGAGTCTTTGACATAGTGCAAAGTGTGTTACACTTTTGAAGGCTGTAAAACATTTCATGCTCTTACATTTACCCCCCCCCCCCCAGTCCTATAGTATGCTGGAGCAATTACAATGAAATTTACTAAAAAAGATATCTGACAGCCTCACTCAAAACAATTCCCACAATACATACACAAAAAAAAAATAAACCAATTTGCACAAAATAATTAATTCTCCACATATATAAAGCAAAATAAATATCATCAACAAGATAGCCAAGAAATTAATTTTCAGCTCCAAACCCCACCACTTCCTTTGAATAACAGCTCCAAAATTCTGTGCAATTCTCAACTTTCTGACACTGTTTTCCCCCTCTCTCTCTCTCTAAAACACACTTATCATAACTAAACTGCTATATGTTCTCAACATGAAACAAATTCACTCGCTCTGAAGGTGAATTTCTTGAAATCAACTTCTTGAACATATAACAACGTAGTTATGATCAGCGACCTGACCATAATTCTTTGTGTTATGCACCTTTCAAAGATGATGTGACCAAGCTTTACTCTGCAGTACTCACAGCAGCAGCTTCCATGGAACAGCACTGGCAGAGATTTCACAGCTTTTCAAGCTGTTAACACAGTTTGTACTGCCACACAAATAAAAAAAGTGTGGCAAGATGGAGTGTCTAACAGTTTTTAAAGCTGTTGGCTGTGTGCAGCAGCACCAAGTGTGTTACACTTTTCAGAACTGTATAAACTTCTCATTCCTACACTATTCTTTGTTTTCCTGCAACCACTAGTACATCAGAGCAACTAAAGTACCATGTACTACAAATAATTACGACCATGCCACTCTGATCGTAATTAACTTATCTGTTCTTAATGTACATCTCAAGATTCACTCAAAGGCAAACTTCTTGACATCAATGTCTCAGATGCATAACACTGAGTATTATGATCAGGTTGCAGATCATAACAAGGTTGTTTTGCATTCAAGACATGGTTTTCAAGAAATTCACCCTGTCAGCAAAGCTTGAGAAGCGAGTCTTGACATTCATTTTGTGAACACATAGCAGTCTAGACTATGATAGGAGAGACTTGATCATAATTCTATAGCTCATTGATCTTTACCTGCCCCCGTGTACTGCAAAAGTTGGAGGAAAAATGTGTAGAAGTGTTGTGTGTGTTACAGCTTTGAAAGCAAAAAAATAAAAAATAAAAACACATAGGGCCATACTGTTAAGGCACCATCCTGATGACCAGCAGAAGATTTTTTTTCCATGGCCTATATACTATTCTGCTGACCATCCTGCAGTGTGATCTTGTTATGGGAAAATCCTATGTATGGCTGCGTGGAGAACGGCACTTGTGACACGCTGCTGCTGCTGTTGTTATATGCTCTGCTTTCATATGTCAGTTGTTTGCTTTGCAGTTTTTTGACCACTCTTTCTGACTGCTGCTTTGCTCACACTGCTCAGTACTGTCCATGATGCCTGCAGATGCATATTGTTTCATGCACAACGACCCTTGCACATAAACATGTTGCTGCACCTGCAACCCCTGGCATCTGTATACTCATTGCAACTGCTGCAGTTCTTATCTTTCTCCCTCTAGCTATTTGCTCCCAATACCTTGGTTCATTTGCCAGATTTCTCCAATAAATTTCAGCCTCCTCTAGCCTATTGTCTGTATCCATAGTTGCAGTCATCCCTATCAGAAGAATCTCCTTTCTCCATTCCTGTGTTGGCTTACTTCTCAGAATGCTTTCAGCTACTTTATGAATATAATATTCTGTATGATTATTGTTATTCTCCTTAAGGGTCTGCATCCAAAATCCAAGTCTCTCCTAGTTTCTTCAGTTTCCCCCGTTTCGTCATTATCTCTTTCCATTTTGAATTATAGCTTTCTGCCTGTACTGTGAACAGAAGCATTAACTGTGTAGCTCTGAAATACCCCTTCAAATTTGAAGGGTAATCCCAATCTGCCTTGTTTTATTGGAAGAATCATCTTATCCCACTTGACTTCTGAAATCTTCGCTTTCCAGATAAAATCCTTCAGCTCTTTATTAACTGCTATTTACAACTTCTCTTCTGGCTGATACAAATATGCCTGACCTGTGTATAATACTAAAGAGACTAAAAATATTTTAACTGCTTGTATCCATATCCGTATAACAGAGCTTCCAGTTTCTCATTTTTTTATATTAACTTTTGTTTAGTCTCTTCCCACATACCCTTAGCTGCCACACCAGAATCATTTTTAATCCATACTCCTAAGTACTTAATTTTATCATGTCCCCATAAATATGGATATTGCGGAACCAATTTGTGTGTGGGTACATAATTCACTGCTACTGCCTTTGTTTTAGTTTCATTAATTTTGTTTCCCAAAAAGATATGAAACGGTCTCAAAATGTTCCACAACACTGGAATGTCCTTTTCTGGTTTTATCAGGTATAAAATAATATCATCTGCAATTAGAGCCAGCTTTTCTTGACTACTATACCAATGATATCCTTGAATTTCTGTCCCCCTTATTTTCTGTGCCAATGGTATTAAATATAATACAAATAGCAAAGGGGAAAGAGGACAACCCTGCTTGGTTCATCTGCTCAAGCAGAAATTATCAGAGAGGAGCCCACCCACTTTAATTTTCACCTCCGATCCCTCATACATCCTCCTAATCAACCTTATAATTTTATCAGGGAATGCAAATGCTTCCATTGCCCTGCTCATAAAGTCCCAGCTTACCCAGTGAAATGCTTTCTCTGCATCAAGACCCACCAACAACAATGGTATTTTCTTACATTCTGCTTCCCTCTCGATCAGTGTTGTCAAATGTTTGCCTTCCCACCACAAAATCACATTGATTCATATCTATCAATTTTAGCATCACTTTTGCCATTCTTTTAGCCATTATAGACATAAACACTTTATAATCATGAAGACCACACCAAAACTCCACAGGGTAAATGCTGCGCTGTTAAAAATAACGAGTATAGCAACAATATAGAGAACAACAGCAGCAACAACAATGCAATTCTTCTCAATGAAAACGATTCAAAAATAGAACGACACTTATAATGTCCACGTAAAAATCTAGTTTAATAAGTGCGCTCAGTAGGTACACGCTTTCACTTAATAGCTTCATCAGACCTTATAACAAACTGAGCACAAAACATTTAAAAGATAGAGCATCCAATCAATTTGCTTTGACTATGACATCACATCCTGACTGATCCCACTACTTATTGCAGAGCCTCTAGTGGATAAACATGGTAAAAGCCTTATATCAAATAAACATAATAGAGGCACATACCATACTAATATAATATAACAAATACTTTAAAATTAGTTTGCTTCCAAACTTAAATATTGTAAATGCTCAAACATTAATCCATGGTTTATGCACATTTAAAATCAAAAATCAATAACAAGCAAAAGAGGGATCATATTTACATCTAAAGCACGAACTATACAACTATTATGTTCTGCTTAATATATGAACAATGCAAGAGCAGATCATTTCTAAACAAAATCTGCAACTCTTTAAAACAGTAAAAGGTGCATTACAGCCCCATAGCTCAAATAAACACTGTACGCAATACACGGAATCTGGTACATCAAATTAGACATTCTAAAGATGTACCTATCTTTCCTAAATTTATATGCCCCAGCATCTATAATATAAAAATTAAAAACACTAGACGCATAAACGCATCCTTAAATTACTGGTTCCTAAAACTAGTCTATAAACAATACATCTGAGTTAAGCAATGCTTACCATTACCTCAGCCCATCATACTCAGATAAAATAAACAAAGTAATAAAGCAGTCACATAAAAACAGTGCCTAACAGGGCTTTCACTGCCTAACAGGGCTTTGCCCTTGAGCTAATCCCTATTGCCTAATTGTGAACTACACAATGTTCACAAAATCTAATGCATTCTATCAAGCATTTCAGGAAACAATCGATCTCTCTTAAGATCTACATACACGTGCATCTATCAAATGGGAACAAACCACAGAACAAAGAACACATCTATATGGCAAATTTTCAAAGTAAAAATATAAAGGAGATGCTACTGAATAACGACATTAGTAAACATTATTGTAAACCTGAGACCCCAAATGCATGTGAATAACAAATGGTATACCAAACGGACAAATCAAACAAGTGATGACTATCATTTGTTCATCTAATACACCACACAATGCCCACGTGTACTCAGGGTCCCACCCTGACTCTTCCATCCTTACCTAACTCGCATACTCTTTGTTTTAAGAAATGGCCTGATCGAAGCCCTCTCATTCAGTCCTTTTCCTGAATCGGCTCTAAGACGTTTGTTTGTATCTTTCGGCTTTTCCCAGTTAGGGGTCGCCACAGCGGAACTCCAGTCCGCTAATGATTGGTAGTTGATTTTTACGTGCCGAGTTACCAGCCCTGATGCACAACCTTCAATGAAGGTACGCCCATTCATGCATGTCTCCATGCAGAAGACGCTCTAGCTGAGAATCGAACCGAACAGAGTCTTACTGTGAGGCGACAACGCTACCGCAGCACCACCACCGCAGGTTATCGGCTCTGAGACGTATGATCCATTTAACTTCTTTTTCTTCAGTGACATTACTAACATTACCCCCCCTTAAATTAGTTGATATAACCTCTACAACCATAAATTCAAAGGTATGTTGATGCCCACTTAGCATCACATGCTTTGCCAAACCATTGGTCACTAAACCTGTTCTAATATTATAAAGGTGCTCCCTGATTCTATTTCTGAAACATCTGTCTGTCTTTCCTACATAAAAGGATCGACAGGCTACACACACGGCAGGATATACCATGTGCTGGGTGTTAAAACTCGCTGAACACTTAAATACATACTCAATTCCTGTATCAGGATGCACAAACTTCCCTGTACTATCAATATATTAGCAAAAATTACATTCACCACACGGAAAGGTACCTGTAGTAACTCCAGATCCATCTCTAGCTTGTTGATAACATAACATCCTTCTAATATTATATTTGTTCTTATACCTAAACTTAGGTTTCCCACCTATACCTTTAGCAATCTGTGGGTCTGTCAACAGCACATTCCAATGTTTGCTGAATATTTCATAGATGTTCCCATTATCTATTGTATAAAACATGGGGACTTTAAGCTCAGAATTGTCTGTGGAATTTCTAAATCTCTCAACCTGAAGATGATCAGAGAAATAGGGTTTGGCTCTGTCTCTCCTCAGAAAGTCTATATCACAAAGCCCTTCATTCAAGTCACACTGACCATACCCTCGCTGCTTAAATCTATCCCTAAGATTCAATAACGCTGAAGAAAAGCCAGTATCAGTATTATTCAATCTGGATATGTGCATTCCCTGTCCCCTAACTACATTACGAAATACATAGTTGGGATGCATACTTTGTCTATGCAACAGTGTATTCTTATGACATTCCTTCCTATGTACTCCTGTATTAAAGGAACCATCACTCAGCCTTTCCACAAAAACATCTAAATACGTAACCTTCTCTGTTGATGAGGACATAGTAAATTTCAAATAGCTAGTCGCATTATTCATCCCTTTGACAAACCTATCTAACAAACTTTTGCTACCATTCCAAATGAAAAAGACGTCCTCTACAAAATGTCTGTAAAAAGGTACATGTTTATGATATAGTTCCATCTGAAACAAAACTTCCTCTTCCCATAATGCTAAAAACATGTTGGCGTAGCTATTGGCACATGGTGTGCCCATAGCCACGCCATCACACTGGAGGAAAGGAGTCTCCTTGAAAAGAAAAACATTACTTTCAAGGATTGTTTCCAAAAACAGACTAACAATATCTATTGACGCTTCATCATAGGTGCTATGTTTATGCAAATAACGTCTTACATAGTCAACCCCATCCACATTGGATATAATAGTGAAAAGGGATTGTACATCCAAGGTTACAAGGATCAAATCATTATCTAGCCGGAAGTTATTGGTGAAAACGTACAGATCATTCAAAAACTGTTTGGTGTCTCTCAAAATCTTAGAATTTTCATCAATAAGAGGGTGTAGATGCCTCTCGACATAAACTGAGAATGGCTCTGTACACCACCCCCTACCAGAAACAATAGGCATCATAGGAGGATTATAACCATTCTTATGAACCTTAGGGAGACCATGTATCGTAGGTATAATAGGATCATTAACATATAAGTACTTGAAAAGATTGTTGTAATTAGACCACTCTTAACCAAATCATCCTGCATAGATTTAATATTGCTAATTTTAGCAATAATCTCATCATGATCAATCAGACTATAGAATTTATCATCATTCAGCATTTCCCTCATAGAAAGCTGGTATCTACTGGCAAGATATACCACGTGCTGGGCGTTACAACTCTCTGAACACTTAAATACATACTCAATTCCTGTATCAGAATGCACAAACTTCCCTGTACTATCAATATATGAGCAAAAAGTACATTCACCACACGGAAAACTACCTGTAGTAACTCCAGATCCATCTGGTTTAGTATAGAAATGGGACTGTATGAAGCTGGATTTGACAGATCTTTACCCTGGTTAGGTATTACAGCTACCATCACTTTCTTCCAGGATGTTGGTACTTCTCCTCCTAATAAAATACTGTGAAACAAAACCTTCCAGATTTTTATCAGTTTTTCCCTCCTAACTTCCACAGGAATGTCTTCTATTCCTGGGGACTTTCCTGTGGATTGGTTATACTTAGCCATTTTTTATCTCATCTCCCCCTGTTTTAACTGTTAGTAGTTGAGCCTCGTCTACCTCTAACTTTGGCATGTTTAATTCTTCTATAAATATTTCCATTTGTACCTTTTCTTGATTTCCATATTTCTCTAATTTATACAGACACTCATAGAATTTCTAAAATATTTATAATACTTTTACAGGATCTCTTGTTATCTTCCTTGTTATAGGCTCCCTAAGCTTGGTGATAGCCCTTTGTATTTTCTGTTGCCTGAGTCATGCTAAAAGTTTTTGTGCTCTAGAGTTATTATCAAAAAAAAGTAGCTTAACAGCAATCTTTCTAAACTTATGCATATTATTGATGTAATCCCTTATTTTCTGTTTAACATTCTGCAGTTGCCCCTCTTCTTGTTCTGTGAGATTCCCCCTATTCTGCAATACTTTAACATTATTTGTCAGGCCCTCTAAATAATTCTTGTTACTTCTTAACCATATCTCCCTTTCTCTCATTGCCACCCTATTTTTGAACTCCACTTTAATTTTATCCCGCTCACTAGCTACATTTTCAGAAGAAATTTCTATCCTCTCTAACAGCTCCTGAATAATTTCTACTACTCATTCCTTAAATTCCTCTATTTTCAGCAGCTAGCTGGGAAAGCAGCAGTGTCTAACTTTTATTTCATTACCCTGTATTTTTATTTTAGTTATTATTGGTACATGATCTGAAATACTTATTGGGTGCATATCAAGACCTTCAATTAAATGTAAGTGTTCCTATGAAATGTAAATTCTGTGTAGTATAGCCCAGTTTTTGTATCTTGGGGAATAATACGTAAATTCACTCTGAAATACTAGTGCTGAATTCACATCTTCCCATGAGAAATATTTTCATACATTTCTTCAAAAATATACTCTCCATTGTTATATTTTCCCTACTGGGCCCCCCAGACACATCTTCACAACTGCAAATCAAGTTCCAATCCCCAACTATAAGTAATATTCATTGCTGAAAACTGATTATTTCTCTCAGGATTTTTTTCCATTACAGCAGTTTTGGTGGCATATGCCAGTGTAATCCTCTTCCCTTGCCAGTAGCCACTTAGTACTACAAATCTACCTTTATTATCTTTTTTATCCTCTTCTATCATCACTGGAGCTCCTCTGGCAATTAATATTATTTCTTCTTTTTTCCTTTGTCCCAGGTGTACAGCTATTCTGCTGAATGACCATCCTGAAAACCTTTCTTTATCAAATTCACATGTTCATTTCTTTCCAAGTGTGCCTCCTGTAGCAGAGATGTTTGCAGTCTTCATGTTTTAATATAGTTCAATACTCTTTCTTTTTTGTACTTATCTGTGAGACCACTGACATTTAAAGATATTACAGAAAACATCATTGTGTTAAAAAGTTATTGTTCCCACCTTTTATCTGTACCAGCTTTTTTGTTACATGTATAGTCTCAGTTTTTTCTGTTACATGCATACACTGTCTGGCAGGTTGACCTTTTATATAGTTGTTTCTTGTCATATCTATTTGAGCCTATGTCACATCTTACAAAACTGTTTTATTGAAAGCCTTTGAAAAAAAAACACCCCCAATGCCCCCCTAAACCCTATTAGCTTAATACTAACACAAAAACTATATACACATTCAAATATTGATGTTTTACCCTCTAATAGGAGCAAGTGTTCTAAACTAACAGCCACACTCATAGACTTGAATTAACCTAAAAGAAAGATTATCCATGCTAAGACACATGATACAGCCTTTGCTTCTACTAAGTGCTGTCTGTTTTGTCTTATTTTTATAAGAGACCTTGGGACACAGGTGGACATAATCACATCGCCACAGTAATCTCTCCTTTGATAATCACATCGCAACAGTAGTCAGGAAATCCTTCTACGTGGCATACCTCATCACAAAAGGTTTCTCATTCAGGAAAAAAGAGGTCATTGTTCCCCTCTACTCGTCACTCATTAGACCCATTACAGAGTACAACGTCCTTTTTAGTATGTACCTCACAAGACATCTACAACAACTGGAAAGGCTGCAGAAATACCTCACAAAAAGGATTACCAGCCTCAAACAGATGCCCTGCGCAGACAGTCTCAAAAAACTCCAGCTTTACTCTGTTGCATATCGCTACTCAAAGGCAATCTCTGCCTAACATACAAAGCTATGTCAAACCCAGAGCTGTTGGACATGCTACACCTAAAGAAATCCCAATCCCTCTGAGCTACATGCTCTAAGGACCTAAACCTTGTCACCACAATAAACAGAACATGCTGGAGGGATAGATTCCTGTCCCACAGACTTCCCATACTCTGAAACAAGCTACCTATGTATATCAAACAAAGTTCCTCATTAGTACTCTTCAAGAAAATTCTTGATGATTGGATGGGAAATAGGAAATTCACCCCTGGGATCACTTCTGTGGCTCTGCTTGACAGGGGCACAGGAAAATAATTTTCTAGGGTGGCAAAAGCCAGGGTACCTTTTTGTCTAGGCTTATATAGGCCCTAGGGCCAATAGCCTAGTACCTACCTATGAACCTATAGCTCTCACAGCTGGGAAAACACTTGAATGCTTTTAGAAAACATTATCTCCTAGCCATTTCTCTTTACAAATTGTCTCCATGGACATGGGGACCAGATATAGGGTTGTTACTAAGCATACAGTTATTTGCTAGAAAAAAGCTTTATAATGTTCAGTGTTCTTTTTCATTTACTTGCTTTATCTTAAAACTTGTTACTAGATCAAACTAAAGGCCTTAATCTAGTCATTCGCCTATGCAAAAATGAAATAAATTATATACATTTTTCTTTTGTCATGCTCTTTTGACCAGACTTTTCTTCTTTTTGTTTCGCATTGCAGTGCTTACATTTTTTAAAACTGAACAAGGACAAAGTGAGAAGAAGGGAGAAAAAAATAGGAGTACCTGTTTACAATAGTATCCCTATTACACTCAAAAATAACTGAGAAAAATTTACTTTATAGCATGCAAGGAAAATCATGTGCTACAAAAATATTACTATTAAGAAAAAAATTGTTTTACTTGTAGTTAACTTTCTCCATCCTCTTTCCCTCTCCTAAGTATTTTTCCAAACATTAATGACATGAAGTAGGGCATATGATTTAGAGTCCCCTACAAGTTTAACAAAGTCCAAAATAGTCCAATATTTGCAGATTTTCTTTTTCTGTCATGTTTCACAAATACAATTTTTGCTCTGTAATCCCACATTTGTCAAGGTCCAAGTTACTGATTTTATTCCTGTTCATCTCCATCTCCCAAATCCTGTCTCTGCTTCATCATCAACATACTCTCAATTTTTCTAGTCAAATCTTGTGGTTTTTTTTTTTTCATTTTCTCAAGCATTTTCCATTGAAAGAGTGGAAAAGGTTTCACTGCCATAGTCTCTGTGGCCTTTATTACCAGATGAACAAGAGTCAGAATCTCCTTCTGTTTCACAGCTCACTTTTTGTTGGAAAAACTTTTGTATTTCCTCCTTAGCATGTACTGCATCAAAAAATGATTTTGTCCCTCCAGAAAAGAATATTTTGACGATAGCTGGGTATAGCAGTTTGAATCTCATGCCTGCTTTTCAACATTCCCTGAATAGTGGAATAAATGCTCTCCTCTTCTGCCTGGGGTACAGTGATTAGTCATTCTCCACAAATACTCTGCTATCTCCCACTTTTAGTACTTTGTTCTTTTGCCACAGTTTTGTCAGAATCAAATCCTTCTGCTGGTAGGATTGTATCTTTACTATTAAAGGTCTAGGTCACTTTCTCCTAGCCAGGTTTGGAGCATACACCTGATGTGCCCTTTCAATTAACAACTCCTGCTGTGGATAACCAGTCCAGTTGCTTATTTGTGCTTTCATAAAATTAGTACAGTCTGTTCCTTCCAGCTTCTCTGGTACAGCAGAAAATCTCAGGTTTTCCCTACATGCTCTAACATCTAATTATATTATTTTTTGGAACATCTGTTCTTGAGCAGTCTCATATTCAGACAGTCTTCTCTGCATTTCAACCTCTGATTTTTGCAGTTTTATCACCTCATCTGAATATATGTTTAAAGCTTCTTCCATTTTTTCCAGACTTTTATTATTTGAGTTGATAAGCTCTATGATGACCCTACACCTCTGGCCCAGTAATCAAGGAGCCTCAATCCTCACCACTGGCACCTGTGGAGACTGTTCACTGAGAGGATAACAGGTACACATCCAGTATTTCAAGATGCAGCTCTCTATATCAAGTACAATCAAGCACAATTTCCCTTAAGAGCACACGGGGAACACAGTCCAGTGCTGGTTTCTCCCTCTTTGTCCAGATCTCCAATAAGACTCCCCACTAGCACAGCTATAGAGTTGAGTCCTTAGCAAGGGTTCCAAGCCAAGTCCTCCAACACTTTCTCTCTCTGTCCAACCAGTGCTTTGTTTCCCTGCCCAAGTAACTGGCACATACACACTCTTTGAGATTTGATTTGCACAAACACACCTGGGAAAGGCTGGCACAGGTTTGCCAATGCAACCTGAAGCTTAGGGTAGTATATTCATCTGTCCTGTCCCATATTAATCTTTGATGCATTCCGACCTTATCCAAACACAAACAAACTCTGAATGGGGTATTTTTCATCTAATATTAAACTATAACCTGAACTGTTCTTACTGTGTGACTAAGCACACACTATATCACACAGTAATATACAAAACAGCACTATAACTATTACACCTTTTTTATCTGTTCCCTACTTGCCCCACATAGCCCTCTGGTTGTAATCCTGCATTAACAGGACTGCACACCTCGGGCCCCAAAACTGCCCTTAACCAGGTTACTCACAATATATTTCTATTACTGAGTGAGTTCTTGGACTAACTGGGAGCCAGCCTTGCAGCAGCACACTAGTACTGCTTGAGGCAGGAGCGATTCAAAGGGAAGATATTGGACATGGCACCAGGTGCCTTCACATGGCTAACAGCTGGTAAGTATTCCTGAACTGGGGGAGTGGCATATGCAGTGATGTCACATTGTCCTATTATTCCCACCCAGCTGAGTATGCCATGTGCATGACTCCTGGTCACAGAAGCAGCTGTTGACCCTGAATCCACCCCCTTGGAATAGGACAGGATTCAGTCATGTCTTCCTGTTTCCCCAGTGCTGATGATGATCAGAGCCCATTCCCTAACACAGATCACTAGCAGCATAACAACTGTACCTGCTTTGTTAAATTTGTTCTCAAAAAATGTTTTCTTTGTCTTAACATAAAATATCCGTCAGATACGTCTATACATTTAATACAATTATTGTTTTAGTTTTCTGATTCTTTTTAAATGAAAGCAATAGCAAAACTGATAATGTTTCTTTTCATCTTCTGATGTTGTATTCAGAAAAAAATGTGTGTCAGCAAACAACAGATAAAAAATCAATGGTGAAAGAAAGCTGCATGCACCTGAAGGAGCTCAAGTAACAAATGCCAACTTCTTTATTCAGCAAAATAAGTTCTTCTCAGTGAAAAGAATTTAAGTACACCTCCCACATACCACACACACACACACACACACACACACACACACACACACACACACACACAAACACAACCAGTGTGTGTGTGTGTATATGTATATTTTATATATATATATATATATATATATATATATATATATATATATATGTATCTATGCATACACACACACACACACACACACACACACACAGACACACACACACACACACACACACACACATGCTCCATTGCTTGGAGACACAAAGACTTTAAGCACCATTGCTTGGAGACACAAAGACTTTAAGCATACAAGCCTCCAGGTTTTGCAGGAAGACTTTTAAACCTGGAATGTTATTTCATGTCATAAAGAAATTAGCATGAAGTTTAGCTACCTATTCCTGAACAACCATTGTGTTGTCAGCTCCCAAACGATTCCATTAAAACAAACTATCTTCTCCCTGAAAGGACGCCCCTTACTACATTCTCAAATTACATCTGAGGAATGCAGACTGAGGCCCAAGGAAATGCTGAATAGAGTCCCCCCCCCCCCAAGTTGTTTTTTACAATAGTTTGTCTGCAAAGTCTGCATGCATGGTCTAGAAGAGAGGGGATATAAAACTGCATCATGTAAAAAGGTTACTGCTGTACAAGAAAAATAATTTAAAACTCAGTATATAAATCAAGTTACTCTACAACACTATAAAAACACTGTAACAGCTGTGCTTTGTAGTGTAGCTTCAGCAATGGATACCAGGGTGCTTAATATCAACTTGGCTAGGAGGATGTAGCTTCCCAGTGGAAAGTCATCTCTTCAAAAGACGGAAAACATTAGAATATACATCTGTATTAACAGATGGTTAGCTGCTGGTAAGCAAAGGTCATAATAACGCTACCCACTGACTTGGAGTGTTAGAAAGCTTATTCATACATGAATGTTACAGGCATCTTTCTGTTATTAGGTCATGGAGTGCAAGTGAAATTGGCAGGAATGTACTGAATAAATGAAGTATTAATGGTAAAGTCAGGCTGTGCTAAAGTGACTACCAACTTTCTTCGGTTTGTATCAGAACTCAGAAGTATAAAGTATGTGAAATCCAATGTAAATGAAGAACCTCTATCATTATAAACTTAGCCAACACCCAGCCCTACTCTCATGTTCTAAAACAAGACTGTAACGATTTTTAGGAATTTTGTTGTCTTTGTCTCCTGTTGCTGCCAACAGTATAAAAAACTCACTGTTACTACTGTTGCATTCCATGCAGGGAGGTCAACATAGCGCTGATTAATTTCCTTCATCTGAAAACCGCAGCAGTGTGAGTTGTAAAAAATCAGCTGAAAACTCTTAGGTTTACTTGTAGAATATTTAAGCCTACATAGCACAAAGACAGGATGTTTTCTAGAGAAGAGCTACTTTGGCAACCAGGTGATCCCACTGACTCATCAAAACAGTCAGGTGTGATTTGCAAACAAGTTTAAACTTGCATACAGACAAATTAAAAGACCACTGTTTAAAACAGATTAGGACACTTACACAACAATATAACATAAAATCTATTTAAATGGTAACCAGTCTCCAGTATTCAGTCAGCATTCAACTTAGTAAACAGAAGTAACAAGCCAGTTAATGCACTGGAAATCTCTGCAGTCCTAAGCTTTGCCCCACAACCAATTGCCAGAGCAGGCTATTCTACTGTTTCGTTTCACTTTCTTGACTGGATTTCTAGGTCTAATTTGTTGGCTAACTGTACAAGCTACAGGAACCATATCACACTTTGCTGTATACAAATACCGACAACAAAAGACATAACTCACATATATCAGTGTAAGAAGTATTTATTTAACATTTGTTTACCAGGAAAGTCCAACTTGGAACAAGGCCAATTTTCAGCGGAGGCCCAGGGAGAAACACTCCAGACACATGTCTTTGTAAGACGGGAGGAAACTGGAGTACGCGGAGAAAACCCACATGAACGCAGGGAGGACATGCAGACTCTGCACAGAAATCACTCCAGCCGAGAACCGAAGCTGAGAACCTCTTGCTGTGAGGCGACAACGCTACCGCTGTACCACTGCACCATCCAAAGTGTCAAACTAAAGATTTAAGATATTGATGCATGAACCTCAGTTCCTAAAACAGATGGCCCCCTCGTCATCTCTCAGTCCAGACACTCAGCAAGATTCAAGGCAACTGACCAAAGATGTCAAACACTTCAGGACAATTGGTGCAAATAATACAAAAATCAGGGATGTGGTGTGATTGTTTCAGTCAAAAAGCCAGTCCAAGGCACTCTCCTTAATTCAGGTAGTGCCTGCCTAGCAAACTAAACAGTTTGCTTCTAGAATTGTCCCTTTCAGTGAGGCTATGAATGTCACTACTAGAAACATCATCCATGCACCTAAATGTAGTAAGGCTGCATGCTGAATTTTGATCTCATTTGCTTTCAAGAAACCATTATTCAAGGAGATGCTGATGTCATCAGGGTCGGTTCAACAAAGAATCATCTTGATCTAGAGGTCAGCTAATACTTGCTTGTTTGCTGTCATATGAGTTGCATCCATCTCCAGTGACCATGCGGACAACGACCACTACAATGTAAATTCTATTGTCATCAAAAGCCAAAAAATGTGTAATCACAGATTTATTCTAGTACTGACTAGCTCATGGCAGACTACCTGAAATGCATACATGATTTCTGCAACTGCTGACCCTATCAGTGTCTCATCCTGCCTCCCCCCACCGTGCAACCTTGAGAAGAGAAAGGGTCATAAACCCTCATCTACCTATTATCACTTGCTCAGCATAAAATAATTTAATTATAGCACTCAAATGCTATTATTTCAAAACTAGGCAACTTTCAGAAAATCAGGAATCCTAATTGCCTTAAAGCAACTCATGCTCTCCATTTAGGTGGCCATGCTCCACCCTGAAAAAAAAAATTAAAGCTTATTCAAAAATGTAAATCCATCTCTCTTGCAGCAGACAGCTACCAAGCAGAATATCTCAAAATAGCTGCAGAATCCATTACATACAAAGGCTCTATACTTATAAATTGCTCTCTTCAAAAAGCTAGTGTCCCAAAAATCTTGAAACAATCCTTAGTTATTCCCTTACATAAAGGTGGCAAATCTCTTGATATGGCAAACTACAAAGCTCTTGTCCCCTTTATCTGCAATACTTGAAATATGTGTTCACTTACAGTTGATCAACTACCTAACAGAGAACAAACTGCTTTCCACAGTACACACACAGCATTACTAACTTTAATAAACTATGCTCTTGAAAAATGAAACAAAGTGAAATTGTTCCATCCTTTTTTAGACCTACCAAAGCATTTGACAGTTTCACATCATACACTATCGCTATATGTTTCAATGTTAGGACCTTTGCTCTTTAAATACTTATAAATAAAATGCATACTGCCTCTCACCCAGCAGATCTTATCTATTATGTAGACAACTCAACATTAATATGTGCAGCCTCTTCAGCCAAACAGCTTCACGATGACCTACAGCATTTTCTTTAAAAAAACTGAAGACTAGCTACAGTAATCCAAACTATAGCTCCAAAGAAAACTAAACTATTGGTACTATCACTTACAACTCAGCAGTCAAACTACTGTGACATAAAATTATTATCAGTCAATAATACAAGAATTGAGCTAGTGCAAAATACAAAATTATTGAGTATAACAACTAGATTAAGTTCAATCAGCACATCCATATGCAGTTACAAAAAAAATACAAAAACTAGGACTTCTTTATAAAGTCAAACATTTTTTTTAATCAGAGCAGACACCTATGATCATAGAGCAAACTTATCTACATCCTAGTCTTCTATATGCCTCATGAATTCTGTGGAGGGATAGTATAATAAAACTGGAAAGTTGGACATAAGTAGATTAACCAAACACTGGCTGGAGCTACCAAATGTATTAACCTACACTTACATTAAGATCGGCCAAACTATCCTCTGTAACTCAGACATATGCTCCGCCACCAGCAAGTTATTAAACTAGTACTCGCCCCATGCAGAATTGTGTTCACTGAACTAATATATAGTATTTACACAAAAATGTAAAAATCACACTAGTGACTGTCCATACACTGCATACACTGATAAACTGTCGAACTCCCTCTCAACAAATACCAGAAATATCTCATCCCATCTACAGCTTAAAATCTCACTGAAAACATACCTGTCAATAAGAGAGTCTTGCACATGCAACAACCATATTACTAAGATCCCTTTGTCATAATCTCATTCCATCTATATTTTAAAATCACAATAAAACCGTACCTCTCAAAACAGTCGTGCCCTTGTATCAGCATCAATACTGTACCCTCCTTATGTTGCTGAAACAAGTATAAAATCCTAACTTTCTTACCTATTTACATACCTCAAGTGAATAACTGTTTGCATAAAATATGCATGTGCCTCACCTGCTGTCTGTATACTAAAATTTCAGCATAACCTTATACACAAACTGAGAAATTATGCTGAGTGTTCTATAGATATGTCTGACCTCAGCACATAGCTCTCAGTTAACTATCTGCAAACTTTCGCACACTACCTCTCATAATGTGAAACAAATGGGCAAGATGTGGAACACTAACAGCCTATTAACAAAACTTCAGCTAGAAAGCTTACAGTATGATTAAAAAGTCTTACTTTACACTTATAAAGCATTGTTTTGATGAATCAGTATGGTTCAATATTATTTATCATGGATATCAGTTAAAAAACTTTTTAACAATGAATGTGTGACAGACACTTTCAATGTGGAACAGGGAGGAACATAGCCTTTTATGGTATCTCATCCCATCAAGAATTTAAGATCTCACAGTAAAAACTGAAACCATGGATAGGCACTTTCCTGCTATCTCCGTGGCCAGTCTGGTGCACATGGGCATCCTGTAGCAATTTTCTCATGTATACTGACAACCACTTAATTCTGAAACAAACAAAGTATGTGAGAAATGTAATTACATTATGAAAATTGAGACACAACTCTCACATACTGAAATATCAAATGACAAAATGTCAGTGCACACACACATCATTTCCCTCACTAAATAATGTCTCAACACATAAATCTGCATATGCGGAGCTATTCACAAGTAACTTACCAAAACTTCAGAGACCTCCCATAAGCTGCCCTAGTAAACCACATGCAAATAAAACCAAGATAACACCAACCACTACACATAAAAATACACATCACAGTGCCTGCACAAGCAAGCCCCTAAGGTGAAACACCACACATTCAAACATCTTGGTCATAGGAGACTCTGTTGTGAGACTCACAGATGCACCCTTCATCACTCTGGATAAAGAGAGGGTTACAGTCAGTTGCCTGTCAGGGACCAGGATTCGCCAGATCTTGCAGGCACTCAGGTCACTCAACCACAAGTACCAGTATTACTCAGTCATAGTCCATGTGGGTGTGAATGACCTGAGATGTACCTCACTGAACTATATGAAGACAGAAATGATGGGCATCTCTGAGTACGTGTCGCAGGCTGGTATGAGCCTCACACTGAGCAGCATTCTGCCCTCACCAAGAATTATACCACAATAGAAACAGAAAATGACTGACTTCAATAATTGGCTGAGCTACTGGTGCCATTCCAAGGGATCCAGTACTTGTCAGCCTGGGATGACTTGATTGACAGACCATACTGCTTCGTCTGCACCTGTTGCTGCTAGGCTTTTAAATACTGGCCAAGGCATTAGCCACCCCCCATATTGCCTTTTTTAGGCAGTGCCAAACCAACAGACCTACCAACGTAACAGCTTCTTCTAATGCCACGTTGAAGGCACTACTGCTCAATGTTAGGAGTCTTAACAAGAAACTGCACTCCCTAGAAGTTCTCCTCGCCCTGGTGAATGCTGACATCTGTGCAGTTATAGAGATGTGGTTCAAGGCTGTGGAAAGAATCCTAGCAGTGCAAGGCTACAATGCCTATCACATTCACACTACCCTCTGAAATGGAAAAAATGAAAGGAAGACGTGTTTCCATTTACCATATTTGCCTATCCAGCTCAGATTTCATCCCCTCATCATCTCCAGTCACTCCCCATAAAATACCCCCCACCATTCTTCTGCCTGTTATCACAAAAGTACGGGGTGTCACTGCACTCTCTAAAGCTAGAAACACAGCATCAGTGGGCCCTGATGGAATCCCACAGTGCCTATGGGCGAAATCTAAGTTCCTTATATGCTTTCTGAGTTCACGTAGCCCTCCCCTCTCCCCAGGAGAGGCAGGTGGGTCAAGTCTCTTCACTCTTCTTTCTCCCAGTCTTCCTCCTGCTGTGTTAGAATCACTAATTAACCCTGATAATCTGGGTCAAAGGCAGGTCTCCATCCCCTTACACCATGGAGAATGAGTACAACACAAAATGTAATGCACACAGATAAACTGAAAACAAGCATCAGGACAAACATGAACGGTGCAAAAACATTTTGCCTAGGAAAATTGCAAACTCCTTCTCTAGGACATCCAAAAACATTTTTGAAAGCCATAAAGTTACCAGGGTCCAGTAAAGCTTTTCCTAAATCAACCCAAGATGCAAATCTCAAGAGCTTAATGCTGTAAAAGTTTTAATCTCTTTATCCCCATCCCCTCACTAATAATATTTTTCATAATATTCCACTACCTCTTTCAAATACCACACTAGAAAAAATACCAACTCTCCTGTCTACTTAAAAGCAATCAACTAAAACATTGTCAAACTTTTCATGAAAAATTCAAGTACAACTATAATCTTAATTTCCATGTTTTGCATCCAAAACTCTTAATGAAAATACTTTGCCTGTATCAATGTGTGTGCATGTGTGTGTGTGTGTGTGTGTGTGTGTGTGTGTGTGTGTGTGTGTGTATATATATATATATATATATATATATAGGTCTACTACAGAATTTCAAAATTCCACAATCTCGACATTCTAAATACCAACACTTAGAACCTCGAGAGTGTGGAATCTTGAAACCTGTAAATGGAGATCGCCATATTTCTCTTCACTGTAGTGTGATCTCAGAGTATGTATATTTAAGTTGCAAGGGATGTGGGGGTGCAAGGGGGCTTGCCCCCTGCAAAAACATGTTTTTTTTTTATGTGTTCTGGTTTGTTTATTGTTTTTAATTCGAGATTCCATAATCTCGAGGTTCAGAGCATTTGTATTTAGAATGTTGGGATTGTGGAATTTCAAAATTCTATAGTGGACCGATATATATATATATATATATATATATATATATATATATATGTATTTTATTTATTTATTGTATTTAACATTTGTTTACAGGGAAAGTCAGACTGGACACAGGTCCTTTTTCAGCAGAGTCCTGGGAAGAAAAGTTCTAGTTAAGCAAAATTACAAGTTTGAGTTACAGTTATAGGTAATATAAGACTTACATGAAACCAAGTTTATATACACTGCAAAAGAAAAAGGCTTGTCTGCAAGCAAGCTCAAAGTGTCAAAAATAAAAGTTACAAAAAGATAAATATAAAATGTCTTAGATACACGTGTACAATAGACATCACAGTATGAGTATGTGTATATATATATATATATATATATATATATATATATATGTGTGTCATTTGTCATGTTTGGGAAGAAAAAGAGACTCCGAGAGAAGGCGAGGACAGATGCCTCAGTTAGGATTTATTGGGAGGGCAATGAGATACAAAGTTAGTTACAGATGTAGAGCTGAGCAGTTAGAGGTCTATCCAGGGCAGTTACAAGAACAGAGCCAGGAGTCTTTCAGGTGTAGTTTTAGGAGTTTTTTAAACTGTTTTAAAGAGCAGCAGGTAGTAATTTGGGTGGGCAGTTTGTTCGATATGTTAGGGATGTAGTTTGAGAAGAGTGATTCTCCATCTGTGTTATTTGCTTTGGTAGTGTCTAGTAGGAATTTATTATTAGAGCGGAGGGGTCTAGAAGTGATGTATGGTTGTAATAGTTTTTGGAGGGCACAGGTTATATATCTATATAGATATAGATATAGGTGTTGGGAGATGTGATAGAAAGTACACTGCGCTGGCAGTTGTCTGGTCAATACCATATTGTCAATGCAGACAGATGGTCAACAAATATGCCATCTCAACTTTCCAGGCTAGGGGAATATTCCCTTTCTGTGGACATTGTGCAGCCTCAGAGTTAGTATACATAATTAGCAGGGGGTGGAGGCCCCACTTGGGGGGGTGCAGAAGGACTTGCCCTCTGCTAAACATTTGCCATTGTTTATTCTGCTCAAGAGTAATCCCTGGAACATGGGCAGAACGTGTTGATATTTATGAATTTGACATTATGCCGTCACTCTACTGGGTGGTGGCGTAGTATACATTCAGTGTGGTACCTGACATCCATAAATATATATATATATATATATATATATATATATATATATATATATATATATATATAAATACAGCAATAAAATGATATCCCATGTAGCAAACAACATGGCTTCCTCCAACATTTAATATAATCACAATCATCTATTCCTATCTCACATTTTCTAAGATGGACCGCTGCCTATTATCCAGTATAATTTTTCTAGATTTTTGGGCTCTTGCTATTCTCTTTATTAACAACCTTCCAAAGGAACTGCCAAACATCAACTGCATGCTTTATACAGACACTGTAATAATAACAAATTCCTATAGAGAATTACGCACCTCGGAAAAAAAATATAGAATAATTTTAAATCAAATCTGGAATTAGGTAATTAATTATAAAGTAGCTATTAATTTTGTTAAGGCAAAAATAATGTCTCTTGGCAGGTGACCTACATGCAGCTAAAAAAAGTTCAATCAATGGTGCGGCACATAACCCTCTTTCCTCAGTCACAGCATACAAACTTACCTTGCTGTGGAGTCCTGCATTAGTAGCTCTTCTACCAATAACATACAGAAACCCTGGCTGATAAAATACCAAACCAGCTTAGGTTCTCACACAGAACCATACAGCATGTCACCAGAGTAGGAAGGCAAGCATTGTTAGCCATGTACCTATCTATAGATCTGAATATGCACTGCCTACTATATTAAGCTCTCCCACAATATTGCCCATCTCCAGAAAGCTAAGAATAAGATGGTATATTATCTTCCTTTCACACAGAGAACATCATTGCTTTATCATTAAGCAAGCAATTTATACAGAAATGTCTATGCAACTGTTAGTCATTAACTTTTAAATTGACTGTGGAATCTTACTCTACTACAAGGAAGCAAACTAATAAAAATAATAAAAAAAAATCCTATGTTCTGTGGAACAAAGAATGCATCATTCTAATTAGGCCTTCCTATAATCAAGCAATAGGTGAAACAGCATTGAGAAAAACTGCATCAGTGTCTTTGAATTCCATCTCCCAAAACATCACAAAAACAAATAATTGTAATTTTTTTATACAACAAAGGCTGACTTAAAAGAAGAACATACGAGGGTCTGTTTCAAAGAACACAATTAACCACACCCAGCTTATTAACTTAACAAAGATAAGTATTCAATGCTACTGTCAAATATATAAAATTCCAAATAATTCCAAAATGAAACTATGGCAGGTTGTTTTCTTGTTTTTAATGAGCCTGCACCATAATTAATGTTAATCAAAGGTCAAACATACTAATATTACTCTCACTTTGCAAAGTTTGCTTTGACTCTGCTTTGCAAAGTTTATTTTCTGCACAATGTTACTAATTGTTCTAACAATGCTTTGTCTTAAGATGCAAAGTCAGTCAATGTAACCATTAGTGTCATGCTAGATAAAAAGGTTATGTCTGAAAGGGTCTCCTGGCCAGCTCATCTGGTTGGTTTAAAATAATAAGTAACTGTTGGCCCTTCAGCACTGCTACAAAGATACCTGATGTAGGCCACTATATTTGCTCTGGCATTTCCTTATTGGTTGGCCTGTCTGTGTATATTTAAGTGGTGCAGAGAACTCTTGTATTTGTTCTTGGTTTCAGGCAAATGCATTTCACTTATGCAGAGAGTGACACATTTGTCAATGAGGTTTAAAGGGGATTTGCTTGTACAAACATTATAGTAGTAATTCAAGTAGTAGCAGAGTTAATCTGAGACACCTGCTGAAGTGCTGTTAAAGCCAAGACCTGTAGCCTTAAATGGTAGAGGCGTTTATATCGTTCAGTCACGAAATTTTCAGTTTTGTTCTACAGAAATGTAACCAACACAACATAAAAAAAACAATGAAGTAATACCATCCAGAAGCTGTCACCAAAACCACAAGCAATACAAACAAGTACCAAAAAAAATTTTAATATCCAAAGTTAAGCTTTTTCACTCTTCTAATCACAAGACTTCGTCAGAACAAGAACAGCCTACTGAAACAAACTTTTAAAAAGTACCTCTTCATCACCTACATTAGATTCATCCAGTCAGAAGTGTAATCTTGTTAAAATGTTAAACAGGCTACTCTCTCTTAAAGAAACCTTGTCACTAACAAACAGTATTGGCAAAAGTAAATGGTACTACAGAAAATTGAAACAAATCCAAGGGGAGTTCCCTGGAAAGGCTTACATAGGGAGTTGACCTGGCAAATGAAACTGAATGTTTACAGTCAGCCAGGACTTAATGAATCCACATCTATAGCTAGTATTGTAAAACGTAAATCATATGTTATTTGATGGGTATGATGTTCTTTTTGTACTATGTATCAACCTGATGAATGGATGGTAACAAGAAGTTACTACGTTTTTTACTCTAATGTAATTTACTTTTTGGCAGCACTATTTATTACTGACAATGTTTCTTATAGTTTTCCTGCTGGCTTCTGAACGGTATTACTACAGAAATGTAAGTAAATCTTTTGTAGCGGACTTGTCCTGGTTAGAATATTCTTTTTTGAAAAAAGTTAGTTCTAAAACTATTTTGTCTACAATGTTGATAACTAAAATTAGATAAATAAAACATATCTCCAACTTGGACGTTTGACATGAAAAAGGGTTATGGTCAGAATTTATGACTGAATTATGTACGACACAAGGATAACTTCTCTTAAAGGCTGTACACACTCAAGTCATACTCCTAATGACATGCAACATGGGAAAAAGGTCTCACTGCCCTGCCATAAACAAACTTTACAACAAAAAAACTCCAGCTATACTCTGTCGCATATCGTCTACTCAGAGGCGATCTCTGCTTAACATACAAGGCCATGTCAAACCCAGAGCTGTTGGACATGCTTCACTTAAGAAATCCCAATCCCTCAGAGCTACACGCTCCAGGGATCTAAACCTTGTCATCACAATAAATAAAACATGCTGGAGGGATAGGTTCCTGACCCAAAGACTCCCCAGACTCTGGAATAGATTGCCCATACATGTCAAGCAGAGTGCCTCTTTGGACCTCTTCAAGAGGAACCTTGACGTTTGGATGGGAGAAAGGAAATTCACCCCAGGGATTACGTCAGTCACCCTGCTAGACAGGGGTCCAGGAAAGTAAATAATGTGGGAAGAAATAGCCAGGGAATTGTTATGGCTAGGCTTGTATAGGCCCTAGGGCTGATAGCCTAGTACCAACCTATGAACCTATGAACCTATGAACATGTATGAGTCAGCAAAAATGAACAAGAAAGTACTTACATGATGAAGCAGAAGCTTGTTTTCCTAAGAAACTTACCTAAAAAAACAGAAAAAAGATAATCTTAATAGGAGTGCAGATGGAAGCACATAACATGTACTAAACAAGACAAACAATGAAATCAGTAAAATGAGGCATCAGAGACAATGTGAGTTATACTTATTTATTTATTGTTTGTTTATCTGTCAGCCTGTTTGTTAATCAGGTAAACAGGCCAGCTTAAAACACTTTTGAACCACTTCTCAGGTTATGTGGCATAGACAGTGTAGAATACATACAAATGGAAATAAGGTCCATAAAGATTCATGTCTTTGAATTGAACCTCACAGCAGCTCATTCTAGTGCCAGACAAGTCAGCATACTGCACTGCTGATGGCTTACAGGGTTACTGAGTGCTAGACTCCACCACTACCTCACACAGCCCACCATGCCTCTAGTACCAGGTCCCAGGAGATAGACATTGGGTAAGCCTCTGCATAGCACCTCCCACCACCTCACACAGCCCGCCTTGCCTCTAGTACCAGGTGCCAGGAGATAGACACTGAGGAAGCCTCTGCATAGCAGCTCCCACCACCTCACACAGCCCACCATGCCTCTAGTACCAGGTCCCAGGAGATAGACACTGGGGAAGCCTCTGCATAGTGGCTCCCACCACCTCACACAGCCCACCATGCCTCTAGTACCAGGTCCCAGGAGATAGACATTGGGTAAGCCTCTGCATAGTGGCTCCCACCACCTCACACAGCTCGCCTTGCCTCTAGTACCAGGTGCCAGGAGATAGACACTGAGGAAGCCTCTGCATAGCAGCTCCCACCACCTTGCACAGCCCACCATGCCTCTAGTACCAGGCCCCAGGAGATAGACACTGGGGAAGCCTCTGCATAGCAGCTCCCACCACCTCACACAGCCCACCATGCCTCTAGTACCAGGTCCCAGGAGATAGACACTGGGGAAGCCTCTGCATAGTGGCTCCCACCACCTCACACAGCCCACCATGCCTCTAGTACCAGGTCCCAGGAGATAGACATTGGGTAAGCCTCTGCATAGTGGCTCCCACCACCTCACACAGCTCGCCTTGCCTCTAGTACCAGGTGCCAGGAGATAGACACTGAGGAAGCCTCTGCATAGCAGCTCCCACCACCTTGCACAGCCCACCATGCCTCTAGTACCAGGCCCCAGGAGATAGACACTGGGGAAGCCTCTGCATAGCAGCTCCCACCACCTCACACAGCCCACCATGCCTCTAGTACCAGGTCCCAGGAGACAGACATTGGGTAAGCCTCTGCACAGCAGCTCCTACCACTTCATACAGCCCATCATGTCTCTATTACCAGGTCTCAGGAGATAGACACTGAGTAAGCCTCTGCATAGCAGCTCCCACCACCTCAAACAGTCCACCATACCTCTAGTACCACCAGGTCCCAGGAGACAGACACTGGGTAAGCCTCTGCATAGCAGCCCCAACCACCTCATACAGACTGCTATGACTACAATGCCAGGTCCCAGGAGACAGACACTAGGTAAGCCTCTGCACAGCTGATCCCACCATAACATTCAGCATACCATGCCTGTGACAACAGATCCCAGGAGACAGACACTAGGTAAGCCTCTGTTCCACAGATCCTACCACTTCATACAACACAATATGCCTCTAATGCCAGGTCCTAGGAGACAAACACTGGGTATGTCTCTGCACAGCTGACCAACCACCTCATACAGCCCACCATACCTCTGATAAAAGATACCAGGAGACAGAGATATGGATGGCACTGTGGTGCAGTGGTTAACTTTGTTGCCTCACAGCAAGAGATTCTCCGGTTCAATTCTTGGCTAGGATGCCTTCTGGGTGGAGTCTGCATGTCCTCCCTGTGTTTATGTGTGTTTTTTCTGGGTGATCTGGTTTCCTTCCACATTCCAAAGACATTCATCTGGAGCATTTCTCCATGGGCCTCTGCTGAAAATGGGCTCTGCCCCAGTCAGACTTTCCCAGTAAACAAATATTAGATAAATAAATAAATAAATAAAATAAAGGCACCGGGTAAACATCTGCACAGCTGATTAGGCAGTGCTTGTTTTCTTAATCCTAAGTTACTTGCTCTGAAACACCTACATGGACACAATCGGACTATAGCCATCACTGACCTCTGCATTTTGTATAGGTACTATTCTATTTAACCCAACAAGCTTTGCAGATATTTCTCTCATATACATTTTTAAGGCGGTCTGTGAGCTACAGAGACTGAACAACTTGAACATCAGTACTTAAAAGGAAAGGAAGAAGGGAAGCTTGACATAAACTTTCTGTTCTTCAAAGGACTTGAAAAAATGCAAGAGAATTGAACCTTATAGAAAAAGTACTGCAAAAGACAAGGCACATAGTGAAAAGATGGCAGGGTTTCTGACCAAAGACAATGTAGAGAGATTTTTCCATACAGAGAAAGAATGAAATTTGAATGAAATAGTGTCATTGAGGCAGCAATTAGTTCAAAAATAGTGGGAGGAGTCAAAATTATTTAGGGCACACAACACAGAACTAGGAATGGAAAGGAGAATGCAGGCCACTGATAAATTAGGGAATGGAGAGAAAAATGCAGGCCACTGATAAATTAGGGAATGGAGAGAAAAATGCAGGCCACTGATAAATTAGGGAATGGAGAGAAAAATGCAGGCCACTGATAAACTAGGGAATGGAGAGGAGAATGCAGGCCACTGATAAACTAGGGAATGGAGAGGAGCATGCAGGCCACTGATAAACTAGGGAATGGAGAGGAGAATGCAGGCCACTGATAAACTAGGGAATGGAGAGAAAAATGCAGGCCACTGATAAATTAGGGAATGGAGAGGAGAATGCAGGCCACTGATAAATTAGGGAATGGAGAGAAAAATGCAGGCCACTGATAAACTAGGGAATGGAGAGGGGAATGCAGGCCACTGATAAACTAGGGAATGGAGAGGAGAATGCAGGCCACTGATAAACTAGGGAATGGAGAGGGGAATGCAGGCCACTGATAAACTAGGGAATGGAGAGGAGAATGCAGGCCACTGATAAACTAGGGAATGGAGAGAAAAATGCAGGCCACTGATAAATTAGGGAATGGAGAGGAGAATGCAGGCCACTGATAAATTAGGGAATGGAGAGAAAAATGCAGGCCACTGATAAATTAGGGAATGGAGAGGAGAATGCAGGCCACTGATAAACTAGGGAATGGAGAGGAGAATGCAGGCCACTGATAAACTAGGATCAAGACTGTTCTACTAATCAACGAAACAGGCAACGTGGATAGGCCACACAGCATATAAACAGTGATTATTTACCATCAAAGTCTTTCTCATTTAAATGCATATACATATATAGATAACATACACATATGTAGAGAGAAAGAGATAGACACACACACACACATGCGCACAGGCACACATATCACACACAAAAACAAGCGCATGATTTACAAGCAAACACATTTCTCATTCATAACTGATTGAGAACAAATTTAAGTTCTACTGTTCCACAAACATCAAAATTATTTTTTTAAGGAAGATAAGCCCCTCAGCACTGTCCATGTGAGGTCAAGTCTCCCATACTGCATGGACTTGTATATGTGAACTTCACAGGTGCACAACAGTGGAGAAAGGAAATATCACCCACTAAACAGCACAGTGATCTTGCAGCCTAACAAAGTAACCTTCAGTCAATGACAACTAATGATTCTGAACAGTTATATTTAGGCAGTTTGTATCTGATCAACTATCTTCACATAAATACGACAATTTTATTACCATATGCCTACCTCATCTCTGAAACAAACTTCTCTTGCAAGTTAAACAAAGTGACACTCTAGCACACGTTAGATTAAACCTGGATGATTAGATGAGTACCCACAAATTTAATCTTACCCACGATTTCAAGCAAAAACTTCATAGGACAACTCAATTTTGGCATTTGGTGAATTTAAAACCCTAAGTTCTTTACGTATAATATCAGCATCTGTTAAGGTGTAATCTAATATACTATTCATCATATTTTTTTGCCATTTGCTTTGCTGTAATCCTTTTATCATTCATACCTCTCAACTTTCCAAAGCCTCACATTTTTGGTCAGATCCTCATAAAATTTTCATCTTCTGCCAACTCATTGAGGACTGAAGTCACTAAATAATGATAGAGAACTGAGTTTCAAAATTCATGTCTTTTAGAAAATGAATGCTAAGACAATACCTATTATTCTAACAGCTTCCTAAGTTTATAAGAGCGATATTTAAGAGCAATATTTAAAATTGTTCCCTATTTATGAGCCTTTGTCCCCCAATTATTTTTGCTTTTGTCCAGATTTCTTGTGCTAAGAGGTTGAGAGGTATAACACCATTCTCAACACAAATCATTGTTTGATAGCTTAACAAAATCATTATCACTGTGTAAAGTCATTTGTGTATCACAGTTTTCAAAATTTCACTTTAGATTTTGTGTCTTACTGGGAGAATACTCCTAATCATGTATCTGTAATTTTGCATCATCTTGTTACATACTATGGCATACATAACCACTATCTGTAAAATGAACTATTAAATGTTTTTCCATGGGTCTTCACAGACAATAGTATTGGCTCGGCCCTTACAGTACTCCTGCACATTTTAAGAAGCATTGTCTTCAGTAATGTTATGATCTCCTCACAATTATCATTATTATTTTTAACTACTTCTAGAAATATGAACTGTTATGCTACTCTAGCTTGCAGCTACCTCAACTTGTTCTGCTTTGGAAATAATGTCATGTATCAATCGTTCTGTGTGTGTCATAACAGAACATTACCTCTTGGGCGACGGTAATAGCTAATAATGTAAGAGGTAAGTCTTACCACATCACTTCTAAAATGCTTTGCTTAGTAATTGTTTACATTACACATATATCCAGTATGGTTTTACTTCACTGCATTAGTAATGGTACTGTTAATATCGTAGTAAGGAGTATGTATTAGAGATATAACTTTTTGTCTTTGTCATAAATTGCAAAACAGGCATTTTCAGAAAATGTTGTCTCATAATTAAACATTGAAAATTAAAGACCCCAGTACTGTACTATGAAGTGCACCAGAAACATGAATAGAGTCAATGGTGCAGAACATCGCTGATTCAAACTACAGATTTGCTATGGGTCATACTATCCTTAACCGCTTTTTAACAAGGCGCCTCGCCTTTGTAACTGACCTATGTTTTTTTTTATATGCTGCTGTTGTTTTTTTTTTCCCAAGATGTGATGTATCTTTATATTGTATTTAGAACTCAACTATCTTCCTTTTTTTGCATTAACAATGTTCATATGTAATGTTCATATGTCTGTTATGTACTTGGAGCTTTTCTCCCCGGGCCTCCGCTGAAAATGGACATGTATCCAGTCGGACTCTCCCGGTTAACAAATGTAAAATAAAATAAAAAATAAAATAAAATAAATATTAGCTTATACGTATGAAATGAAGCCATGTTGCTTACCTAGATTTTACAAGTACAAATACTTCTAAAAGTCATTAAGTGGGATATCATTAACAATATTAATGTAAACAATATAGTGAAATAAATTGAGATGCTTACTTAGTAAAAATTCATTAATGGTGAATTTATGCTTGTGCATGTCATTTACTTAACAAACCACTGCTGTACAGCAAAACATCTCTAATGGTTGACTCACTCATTTTGCAGAAAGAGGGTATGAGATTCACAGGCCTACAGTTTTTATGACTATTTACAAAACTGCCATGTACTTGAGAAAACAAATTGTTGTTTTTGGACAACATGAAACTTTCACAATGAGAAAAAAATGACTGAGTAAACAGGTGAGAGGTTAATTTAAAGAAAAAAACATTCTTTACAGGAATTATTGATGGAAACTCATTCTTACAAATATAAGAAGGAAACAAAGAAATAAGGACAGAAAGAAACAAAAGAATCACTGAGCTTGTATACTTACAATCACAAATGTTGTTTTTCAGAAACAAAAGTGGCTGTTACGTTTTGTCATTTTCAAAGCAGACATCTTGACTTTTATTTTTTGTGCACGTATTACATCTGACTATCATCTATCCCCTTTCAGACACTCTATTAATCCATTTGTTCCCAGTGAGGTGACAGCCATCCATTTAATTTGCTGACCCCAGCGATAGCCCTACAAGCCATTCATTCTGTGGTCCAGGTAAGAGTTTGCTGACACATTCATTCCACACTGAGGTGAAGGTCAGGTGTGGAGGCAGGCTAACACTGTTACAGGAGTAAGCCCTCCCCCATATGGTGGGCGTTCAGTGACGTCCTCAGACTACCACATAGCATGTCACCTACCCAATAGCTGTTACTTACAGTGCCTCTGAAGTCAGTGGTGCAGCAGACACACTATTTCCTTCACACCTGGATGGGCAAGGCAGCACTGGTTGCACACTCTTAACCACTGCTACTGCTGCTGTGCTCCTTCCACTCCCTGGGCCCCTAATCAAGCCCAGGTCATATGGACACAGTCAAGGTTTTAGTTCTATATGCCGCAAGTCCAAAGAGATATCTTGATTTTCTGCTCTTGAGTTCCTGATGAACTATTATTTAAAACTATCAAAGAACAATAAATTAATTCTAAACAAACTGAATATGTGACCTACTAAATGGATTTCCAGTATTTTTCAAAAAAATAAATAAATAAATAACAGCATCCCACTGATTCTGAATCATGATAAATTAAGAACACTTTGTACGAATACATACAAATACATATATTTCATCTCCTTCCTAATTTTATTAGGTCTTTTCAAATTCGGCTGCCTCCACATGCACTTGTTATTGACTTATTTAGTGACGAATGTTGTTTTCATGATGGATATTTTATGTTTTTTTTTCATCTTTAATGCTCTTCTATTACGTTCATAGGTTCATACTAGGCTATCTGCCCTAGGGCATTTATAAGTCTAGCCAGGGTGTGTTTGGCTTTCGCCACCCATTTTAAATAAATTTTGCTATGCCCTTTTTCGAGGTTAGTATACTGTGCCTCTGTCTAACAGTGACACAGAAGTGATACCCGGGGTAAACCTACTATCTCCCATCCACTCATCAAGATTCCTCTTGAAGACAGTCAATGAGGGACTCTGCCTAACCTGGACTGGGATTTTATTCCAGAGTAAAGGGAGCCTCTGGGTTATGAATCTGTCCCGCCAGCATGTCCTATTTATTTCAGTGCTGAGGTTCAAGTCTCTCGAGCGCGTAGCTCAATGGGATTTGGATTTTCTGAGGTGCAGCATGTCCATTAATTCCGGGTTGGACATGGCTTTATACGTCAGGCACAGATCGCCTCTGAGCAGGTGGTATGCCACTGAGTAGAGCTGGAGTTTCTTTAACCGGGCAGCATATGGCATTTGTTTGAGCTCTTTAATCCTCTTGGTGAGGTACTTTTGGGGTCTTTCAGTTGCTGCAGGTGTCTGGTGAGGTACATCCCAAAAGGGGCATTGTACTCAATTATGGGCCTGATGAGGGATGAGTAGAGAGGCACGGTGACCTCCCCTGACCTAGATGTAAATCCCTTCATGATTAGGTGGGCTATATAAAATGTTTTTCTAACCACTTTGGCCACATGGTTGTCAAATGAGAGATTGCTATCAACTTGGGTCCCCAGGTCCCTAATTACGTCTTCTGTACTTAATGGATTACCACCTATGTGGTAATTTGTGGGCACTTTGTTTTTGCCAAAGGGGATGACTATACACTTTTTGGCGTTTAGCTTGAGGCCATGGCTCTGGCACCAGTTGTCTGTTTCTATGAGGTCCTTTTGTAGGATGCTTGTGTCGGCTGGAGAGTCGATTATGGCGCCCAGTTTGCAGTCATCTGCGAACTTGGTCAGCCACAATCCTTCCGTGTTAGCCTGTACCTCCGAGAAATATATACCGAACAAGAGAGGTCCCAGGACTGAGCCTTGTGGGATGCCACTTGTAACTGGTTTGGAGTCTGACATGCCTCCAGCAATTCTAACCATGTGGGTTCTGTCCTTGAGCCAGTTTGCAACCCATCTAGTGACATAGGGGTTTATATTTAAGCTGGTGAGCTTAGCTATAATGCCCGAGTGGGGTATTGTATCGAAGGCTTTTGCAAGGTCCAGGTAGGCTGTGTGGACCACCTTCCCCTCGTCAATGGCCTTGATGACTGTTTCAAAGAAATCAATCAGGTTTAAGAGGCAGGATCTGCCCTTAACAAAGCCGAACTTAGTAGGATCCAGTGTCTGTAGGTCCCCAATATCTTTATTTATGAGGTCCATGATGATCCTTTCCATAGCTTTGCAGACCAAGCTAGTCAGGCTTATGGGGCGATAGTTTCCAGGATCTGCTGAGGCACCACCTTTGTGGAGAGGGACCACTGTTGCTGTACGCCACTCTTTGGGTACATATCCTGTAGTAAGGCTGAGACTGAACAGTAGTTTTATGTTTGGGTTTAGTTCTTCTTGGAGTTCCATGTTTCCGGAAAGATGCTTTTATCTTAGAATCTTAATTTTTTAGGTACTAGAATTATTCTATCAAGCCCCCCTCTCCCTTTCCTGTGGATTAAGCATATACTTCCTTTCAGTCTCTCAGGTAGTATGAAACCTACTTCATTTTTCTTGCCTTTCACAAAACTGCCTCCATTCTGACTACTCTTGCAGAGACTGTGTGCGCCTAGAACTACGTATAATACTTGAGATTGTGCCTCATCGACTTTACATACAGAGAAGTAATAACTTACTTTTTTACTAGTGAAACGTTTTTCTGTGCTCTGCAATGTATTATCCCCTTTGATTTTTTTATGTTTATTGCTTATCTTTTAGCTGACAAGTATGACTACTCTATTTTTTTTTATTTTTGCTAATGTTGATAGTTCTCCCTAGTTGTACAATTTTTCCATGTAATGTTTGCTGTACTGGTGCATTAATTCACATTTCTTTCAGGTGAACTTAAGCTGCTATATCTCCATTACTCCAGCCTTGCCATATTCCCCTTTCATCATTTATATGCCCTCTTGTCTGTTAACAATTTCTTCAATGTAGGTCTTTGTGAGTTTTAAATGAAGAAAAAAAATGTCTTTCCTTATTCTAAATGATACTGTAAATGACCAAGCCTAGTGGTGCACTCAGTGACATCCCACTAAGTTGTCTAATTTCTCAGAGAAGCATGTTTACTACTACCACCCATCTTTTGTCTATCTGTGCTGCCACCCTGCATTTTATGCAGTAACTATGTGGATGGTACTAATCTGGGTAGGCTAGACTTACAGACATTCAATAGTCTTCTGTCTTGATTCCCCAATCCAAAAAAATGTTTGATATGCCAGACATGACCTTACAGAGGGGACTGTACCTCACATTTTGTCTTGTTTCACACAGTCCTTTGTATGTTTCACAGTTCTTCAGATATGAATTAAGTATGTTCACTCTCACTGAGGTCAGGCATGAGATGCTAGTAGTTTCCATTGGATGTTTTATTATGGCTCTTCGGAAGTAGGATCAGCTCTGTCTGTTAGTATTCAGGAACTCTCAACTCATTATTTATTTTAAAAAGGATAGTTCATCAGTTTGCTATTTTTTCCTTCACAGATCTTAAAGATTCTAGGAAGAATTTCATTAAGATACATAACCCTGTAAGTACTGTCTGGTTAAGTGACTTGTGCAGAGTCATACAGCAAGTAAATGGAAACAGAAAGAAACAGAACAAATCAAAATTTACAGTTACAACATTCCCCACACAGGTGAAACTATTATATCTAATATTTACATCTGAATGGAATATAATACATTTATTTACTTATACACAGCATCACATTCCTCAAATCAGTGTTCCAATTTGTCTAAGTGAAAATTTATTACAACACATCATGTAAGATGTAAATTATTGATGCAGTACTCTTTTAAATAGATATAATTATGTTCATGAAACTTCTAGCACTATCATGTTGACCAATTGGCAGTAAAACAAAGACAGTCACTACATTTCATAATTTGGAAAACAATGTAGCCCTAATTTGCTTGCATCTAACATTTGAAGAAGGAGTTACTCATCTCAAATGTTACACAAAGTGACAGGATTATCATTATGATTTTATAAACTGTATCCATCGCGGGTTACACAAGGTATATTTATTTAGAGCACCGTTTATTAGAACATCTTTACTCTGAGTCATTACTTTTTGCATTCTTTGAAGAAAGAATAACAGAA
The DNA here is from genome assembly GCF_019279795.1 of Protopterus annectens. Classification (NCBI taxonomy): domain Eukaryota; kingdom Metazoa; phylum Chordata; order Ceratodontiformes; family Protopteridae; genus Protopterus; species Protopterus annectens. The sequence continues at coordinate 1,199,620,883 of NC_056729.1, forward strand.
TGTCTGTCAAAACTGGCAGAGCCCTACAGAAGATAATCAAAAATACTTAGTATTTTTTTCTTCAGGCCCTTCTTTTACAATAGAATATTCTATAGGCATGCTGTTTTTAGAGGCAACATACATTTTCATGCAAGTTACACTAAGTTGAATGGGTACTCCTCCCCTTATTCTTTTCCCTCTGGACACAGTATGTATAACATAGTGGTCATTCTTTTGTTCACAATTATGCAAACCATGCATTCACAATGTACGGCTAAAGTCAAATGTTTTATTCGGTAATCAGACAAGTACTGTGTAACACATTGGATTCAAATACCACCTACATTAGGTGTACACTAAGTGTACACCGTTCTGAGTGAACAGACAACACATAATTCATACCTTTTTCCTCCTAATTTTACTTTTCATACTGATGTTCTTGCAGCTTTAAATACTGACACGGATTCATAAAGGTTATCACAAAGTGTAGAGACTACACTTAGTGTAATCTTTCTGAGTGACTAGAAAGCACAAAAAAGTGATAAAAATGTTCTTGAATATATATTGTGTACACTTAGTGTAGGCTTTATTGAATCTTGCCCCTGTTTTGCTCATGTGTATTAATCCTCAAAACACACTGTAAAACTCTGTGTATAAACTATACATTTAAATTCAGATGTTTTAATTTGACATTTACTTGCAGTTGGTAGTGTAAAACAACTGAAATGTGTTACCAACAACAGCCTTTGTCACTACTGAATGTTTCCTGTAAGGCCAAAAGTCCTAAGATATTTGTACAATAGAACTATTTAGCTGTAGCCTCCAAGCAGGCTTTGTGCCTCATGAATGGAGAACAAGAACAATTATCCCTCTGCACAAAGGTGGGCCATTTGCAGACCCTGGAAACTACAAACCCATATGCAAAGCCATGGAAAGGATTATTATGGAAATGATCAGTAATGACATAGGAAACCTCCAGACATTGGACCTAACCCACTTTGGCTTCATAAAGGGCAGGTCACGCATACTAAACCTGGTGGACTTCTTTGAGAAGGTCACCAAAGTAATGGATGAGGGCAAAACAGTTCACACCGCCTACCGTGACCTGTTCGATACATGTACACAATACTCCACTCAGGTGTTGTTGGCAAACTCAAGAGGTCACTTATAAACTCTTATACTACCTGGTGGATAGCTAGCTGGCTCATAGACAGGACCCAGGTGGTTAGAACTGGGGAGTCTGCCTCTACAAAGAGACCAGTCAAAAGCAGTGTTGCTCAGGGATCAGTCCTGGGACAGCTCCTTTTTGGCATTTATTTCTCTGAACTCAGTGCCAATATCATGGCCTCTGGCTGACTAAATTTGCAGATGATTGCAAATTAGGAGGAGTCATGCAATTCCCCACTGGCACAAATGTTCTCCAGGAAGGGTTGACATGGATAAATAACTGGTGCCAGAGCCATGGACTAAAACTAAATGCCAAGAAATACGTATTATCCATCAGGAAGTCATCCACCCCTAGTAACTATTAAATTGATAACACACCCCTCAGAGCTGACCCAGTAATCAGGGACTTGGGGACACACATAGACAGTAACCTAGCCTTTGACCATCACATGTCTACAGCAGTGAGGAAATCATTCTATGTTGTGTAACCTATGAACAAAGGTATGGCATCTAAGTCTAAGGAAGTCACCATTGTATTGTATTCAGCATTCATCAGACCTATCATTGAGTACAATGCCTCCTTTAGTATGTAACTAACCAAAGACATCCAATAACTGAAACGTTCACAGAGGTTCCTTACTAAAAGAATACAGGGTTAAGTAACATGTCCTATGCAGACTGCCTCAAGGCACTATTCCTGCATTCTGTCTCCTACAGGCTGTTGAGGAGAGCTCTATGCCTAGGATACAAGGCATTTTAATACCCCAACTTGACGGATTTCTTGCATATCCACAAAAAACAGCATCATAATTACCTGTGCTAAAGACTTAAACCTTGCCTGTGATATAAATAGGACCTGCTGGAGAAACAAGTATGTATCCCAGAGACTATCCCTTTTCTGGAATAGGCACCCCATCCCTGTGAATCAGAGTTCCTCTCTAAAACAATTCAAGTGTAACTTGGACAACTGGATGGGAAACAGGAAATTCATCCCTGGTTTGGCACGTATGTCTTTAATGGACACAGGCAGTCTGTAAATGGTTAATCTCCTAGGTTACTGTTTGTAAATGTTTCATCTCCCAAGCACCTGCTTACACTTATCAAGGGTACCAGAACTTGTCGGAAATTTGGGATTCACGGCTAGGCTTAAAAAGGCCCTTGTTTGTGGTCATTAGCCTAATACACACATATGAACCTATGGCACATAAACCTGGGCAGTAAAGATAGAGTAGCTGAGAAAGCATGAAATTATGGAAATGAAGTGCCTGAGAAGGGTGGTAGGATGCACACTGTTAGACAGATAAAGAACTGAGGACATCTGAGCAGAAGCCAATGTAGCCCTAGCTGTAGAGAAGTCAAGAAGAACAAATTATGATGTTCTGGTCATATGTGTAGAAAAGCAGAAGGCAGTTTGGGAAAGACAGGAAAAAGGCAAGAGGAGTTGTGAGCGCCCAGCCAAGAGATGGCTGGATTGTGTGAGAGAAGACCTGCAGCAGTTGGGCATGACTGCAGAAGAAGTTAGAAGAGTGGATCTGAATTTTGAAAGGTTGTGAAACTTGATACAATACCCCAACTTCATACAGTGTGCAGAAACGGGAGAGGATGATGATGATAATAATGACTGGACTCCACATGTGACTTTGCTGATCCCTGAAACATCAGGAAGATTACTCTGACACACTTAAAAATGTTCCATTACTTGTTATCATAATATCCTGCTGGCTTCAACCACTGCTCTGTCTCACTGTTTTGTATAACTTTTCATGTTGTCCCCCACAGGTTCACATCACCTTGCTTGTGTATTTTCTTTTATGCATTATCTTGGATTCTCTTGGCGTTAAACACAAGGTTTTACATGGGCTATCTCTGTGGCCATGCTAAATGCTGATAAGGCATTCCATGGAATGGCTGGTCTCTTTCCAGTCAAAAGCTTGTGTTAACCCATCATGGCACAAGTAAGTACTGGTGAGTTTAGCAGACAGGTAGTGTTGAGAGAGCAGGCGTGTGTGTGTGTGTGTGTGTGTGTGTGTGTGTGTGTGTGTGTGTGTGTGTGTGTGTGTGTGTGTGTGTGTGTGTGTGTTCTGCATGTGCACGTGTGCATATATGTATGTGTGAGGCTGCATGTGTAAGTGTATGACAGAGATATGAACAGTGTAATATGAGTGTATGCAAGTATGTGCCTGCATGGGAGGTTGTGGTAGAGGGGTTAGAAAGGTGATAAGGTAGTTGTGTGTGTGTGTGTGTGTGTGTGTGTGTGTGTGTGTGTGTGTGTGTGTGTGTGTGTGTGTGTGTGTGTGTGTGTGTGTGAGAGGAGGACTGTCATACCTCCACAACCCCCTAGAATAACAAGCAAATCCTGCAATACTGGATAGTTGGGAACACTACACACTAGGGATACCCTTTATATCATGTCTTACAGACACGTAAAATAAAATAGAAAACAGTTTTGCTGCATAAAAGATGAGGCCACAAGGAGCACTAGACACTATGGATACTCTAAAGAGGCCTTTGTCCCCTGATTATCTTTGGCTTTGTTCAAATTTCTTGTGCTAAGAGGTTGAGAGGTAAGTACGCACACATACACACACTTGGAAACGCTAGTAAGAGAATCTTGTAGCACTACGGAAAGACAAAAGCTATAATCTTCATATTTCTCTCAGATAAATATTGCACACACCATTTCTGCCAATTAGTTATATTTTAACATAATTCTAACACTAAGTTTCACAGAAAATGAAATTAATGCAAATAAATGTTAACAAGTCATGACAATTTTGCTAGATAATTTTTCCAACAATTTACATGGATATGCCTCCACATTGAGAATATAATATACACATATATGCAAATGGATTTATTAGAATGAGTCCATTTTATGTATTTATGTATATATGTATGTATTTATTTAATTCAGTTTTATGACTGGACAAGTGAACCGGACCAATGATCCACGACCTGAGCTCACAATGAGCAGAATTAAAGCAACATTGAATAAGGATAAATAACAAGCAGCAGAGTTTGGAAGAACAAGCAGTAAACAAAAGCTAACAGTATTAAACGTGCATCCAGAACACTCAAACAGAAATTAACAGCATTACAAACATTGTATAGCCATTGTATGACTGTACACAGTCAGGTGGAGTTGTGTTTCTAAACAAAGCAGGAATATCCACCCAGTTACAGAGAAGCAAGTGCTGTGTACATTGTTTACGTTATATACATTATGTACATCATAACTTAATCAATCATCTGAGGAACTTTGAAACAGATTTGCAAATAAAACAAAGGTTGGCATCTAATACATTTTTGTTAGTCTTTGTCCTGAAGACATCTACAAGTATCCTCCTAATGATTATGTACCTTTGAAACCTTTTCTATTGTAATATCATATGGGAGCAAGCTCCAAGTATGTGTGCTACGCCTTTAAAGCTTTTTTATCTAGAACTTACAAACTGTCCTAGATCACATCCATGTAGAGTTAAATGCATTTAAAACACATGCATTATGTTAGTGTTCTGGTTTACGTGTGTATCTACATGGGTCACCTTCACTATGTCAAACCATGATTTCCTCAACAGACTGAAGTGCTGATAAAGCAAGAGAATGCATGCATTGCCAAGTGCTGGAGATGTCAAAAGAAGTATTACTGAACATGCATGGATAAGGTGTGCATTTGGGATTTTAATGTTAAAACTTTCTGATAAACCGAAAGTTAGTGCATTATGCATGCAAATATGTATGTTGGTGTGTGTGTGTGTGTGTGTGTGTGTGTGTGTGTGTGTGTGTGTGTGTGTGTGTGCATGTGTGTGTTTTCAGGTTCAGTTTGAGTAAGTTTAAGGAAGGGAAAAGATATAGTGTTATGCGTACGTGCTGCTGTATGTGAATGTCTTGTGTAGTGGTAGTGTTACGCATTAGTAATGTGGTTTGTGGGGTGGCGAAGATCTCCACATCATCATAATTAATGTATGCTAACCCTACACACTGCCTTAGAAAAAACATTTCTGTAACACTATTAATATTCATACAAAATCACAAAAGGAAATTACTTGGTTTCATTTTGCAATTTTTTTTTTCTTTCTCTCTTTTTTTTTTTTTTACAATGACAGTTTTGATAACTAGTGTTCAATTACTTTGTATTCAAAGGCTAATGTATTCAACCATTTTGACATATACTTGTATATGCATATGCACACACACACACACACACACATATATATATATATATGTGTGTGTGTGTGTGTGTGTGTGTGTGTGTGTGTGTGTGTGTGTGTATGGAGACATCCAATATGTCAAATGGTAGTTTAATCAACAAAAGTTGGTGTATAAAAAGCTACAGTTATGGAATATGGCCATTTCCCTGATATTATACAATCTTGGAGTCGAAATATTTAAGTAACAAGAGGTGTGGGGTCTTTCCCCCACATATAGGTTGCAGGGAAGCTTGTCCCTCTTGCAGAAAACACTGTATTTTAGTTGCATGCTCCAAGGTTATGTCTTGGTGTATGCACTGTATGATTATTTTTTTTCTGGTCAGGGTTAACCACACCTATCTATTTATCTATCTATCTATCTGTATCTATATGTCTATATCTCTATATATTGATATATAGATAAATATATAAATATAGATACACGAACACACATACACACACACACATATATATATATATATATATATATATATATATATATATATATATATATACAGGGTCTACTTCACTTGACCTAAATTTCATTTCAGTGACACCCATTTGACTGACACCCAATTGGCCAAAATTTCATTTGACCTAAAACTCATTTGACTGACACCCATTTCGCCGACAGTTTATACTGCTGAATTGCAACATACTAAATTTTAAACCATAGGCAAGCACATTTAGAACACCAATAACTAACCCTTTACAGAACTTAAAAACTACTTACTAACCCTCTTAACAGAAATGGGACAATATACAACCAAACTAGGTGGGGGGCTATGCCCCCGACACCCCCCAATATGGGGGGCTGTGCCTCCCACACCCCCTAATTATACATATTAACTCCAGGATCTCACTACAGTGGAGAAAAGGGCATATACCTTTAACTTGCCTTACGGTACTCTACACGCTGCCACTACTGTTGGGAACGCACAAAACATTCGCCAAATTACTTTAGCTACTTCCCATAAAAAAGTAAATAGAAAAACCCACATTACTTTCTACATAATTATCGGAATTCTAACAGTCAGCACTATAAGTTACAGTAATTCTTTTTATCACAAACAAGTCACAGGTGAAGGAAAACCCACAACAATTCTATGTCTTACATGTCAGTGAAATGGGAGTCAGTCAAATGAGTTTTACGTCAAATGAAATTTAAGTCAAGTGGGTGTCAGTCAAATGAAATTTAGGTCAAGTGAAGTAGACCCATGTATGTGTGTGTATATATATATATATATATATATATATATTTATAGAGAGAGAGAGAGAGAGAGATGGCTACACATAAATAGATAATGTATATATAAACAATAAACTTGTACTCTGGTGTGATAAACATCACTTTTTTACTCCCTTGGCATCTGGAAAAATGATATAAACCAGTTTCACTTATACAATCTTCATCAATATGTAAACAAATGAAACAATCATTTAATTTTATTTGACACTACGAATCTTGTGATAAATGAACACCAATAACATGCAAACCATTTTTTTGAAAACATACAAGCAGGAAGGCATGAAAAAAGTAGTTCCACGCAGTCTCCCATCCAAATACTAACCTAACTAAGCCCAGCCCTGCTTAGCTGTCAGGTCAAACAAGACCAGGCTTCGTCAGCACAATTTGACCATTTATTTCTTCTGTTCTTTATACACATTACAGGTGTTCATATATGGGTTCTTCCAAGTTGATTGCTGAGTGCATGTTTGATAGCTTATCTGTTGATGTCATTTGTTGATAGATCAGCTGATTGGAGGTTATGGTGCAAAATCTCTGTAACACTGAGGATGGGAAATATGCCTCTTCCCTGCTATTGTACAAACCAAGAGTTGGTATACATTAGCAGTAAGGGTATGATGGGGTGCAGAGCTCCCCATTTACTGACACATATGTTTACCAATTATTTTTGTCATTGATCAATACTGAGACATTTCATGGGTTCATAGGAGGTTACTAGGTTAGCATCCCCATTTGTTATTTTTGGGTAGTTTGCAGAACAAATTTATGAAGAAAGTGAGTCTGTGATCAACACCGGCTACCCCTGTCCATGTGAGACGTGTGTGCCACCCCAGGGGTGAATTTGCAGTCTCCCATCCAATTATCTAGGTTGTGTTTGAATAGCATCAATGAGGAGCTCTGTTTTACATGAATAGGAAGTCTATTCCAGAGAAGCGGCAGTTTTTGTGACACATATCTGTATCTCCAGCATGCTCTGTTAATGTCACAAGCTAGGTTGAGATCCCTAGAGTGAGTGACTCTTGTACCTTTTGATGTGTGGATGTGCAGCATTTCCATTAGGGCAAGCTTGAAGATTGCCCTACCCAGGCATAACTCACTTCTAAGCAGCCTATAAGATACAGAGTAAAGTGACACAGCTTTCAGTCTGTCCATGTAGGTCATGATTTGGAGTCCCTGTATTTTCTTAGCGAGAAACCTCTGAGGTCTCGCCAGCTGCTGCAGGTGTCTGGTGAAGTACATGCAAAAGGGTGCATTATACTCTATTAGTGGTCTGATAAGGGTCGAGTACAGTGGAGTTATAACATCCTTTGACCTGGATGTTATGCCCTTGCTTATGAGATGCACTACTTAGAAGGCTATTCTTACCACTGTGGAAACTTGGTGGTCAAAGTTCAGATTGCTATCAACCTGTGTTCCCAAGTCTTGCACCACTGGGTTGGAACTCAGGGGCATACTGTCAATACTGTAATTCGAAGGGAATTCCGTTTTGCCAAAGGGAATAATAATGCATTTTGTTTTTGCATTTAGTTTTAGACTATGTCTTTGGCACCAATCATTTGTTTGTGTTAACACTTCTTGTAATGACATTGTTGGGGGACTCAGTGACTGCTCTGAGTTTGCAATCATCAGCAAACTTGATGAGACAAAGGGCGTCTACTTTGGCCTGGACTTCTGAGAAATTATTTGGTCGATGTAATGCTGTTCAGCAAATTGATGGCTCAACATTATAAATATATTCCCAGGATAATACATTGATAATAAAGTGGCATCTGAAATCATTATCCATGAGCAGTATGGCCAATCTGCTGTTACTATTCTAATGCGAAACCCTGGAAGAGTCATTTAATAAACACCTTCATTTTATTTTCTTGGTGAGGTGTCATTTTTTATAAGGTTATGTATAAACACTGAGGGAGTACTAGCATTGTCACAGTGTACTGTGGATACGATTCCTAAAGCCAAATATTTGCAAGGATACGTAAAGGTGATGACATCTGTAATGCTTTGCTGACTTGAGATTCTGCTACACTAACACTAGCGTAATCTGTGAGTGATATGCCTGCTTCAGGAGTTCAGACACCTCTGTCACTCATGGATTAATGGATTAGGGTTGATTCAAGTCACCCAGCATAATAATATTTAGTGGAGTTCATTGTAACATTAAACACGAAAGCATATCCACCAGTTCCTGTACTACAAAATGAGCTTCTTCTCAAAAGGACTAATTTAAATACAGGAACATTAGGGAAATGTAAAGGTTATCACTCAGAAAGTGAAAATTAAAAGCATTTGGATAAACTGCAGTAGTTTTTTTTTTTTTTAGTTTCATCAAGCAAATGATCTTTGTCCATATCGCTCAACTGTCTAGATTTTTGCAGAATGTCCAGATTTTAGTCTCGTATTTTTACTCTGTTCCTCATAAAAACTGTGGTTTTCTGACAAATCACTGAGAATTGAGGGTGCTGAATAATGACATAAATTTGAGTTTCAGACTTCACATCCTTCAGAAAAACGCATGCTAACACAAATCCTGTTATTCTAGCAACAACCTAGGTTTATAAGAGCAATGTTTAAAATCTGTCCCTATTTTTAGGTCTTTGTCCCCCCATTATTTTAGGTTTTGTACAGATTTCTTGTGTTAAGAGGTTGGGAGCTATGTCTTTGTCTATTTTTGAGCCAGTCTGCACAGTTATAGATAATAATCTGAGTTCTTTTTCAAGCAGATGGCACACTGATGGCTGTCATCCCATATGAAACAGGCTAATTATTTGGAAAGCAATTACGTTTCAGTACTAAAAATTTCTGTTGATGCAGTGTGGACCAACATTTAATAATTCTAACCCATTGCATTGCCACAGCATCTTAGAGGCAGCTCACAGAACATGGAGCAGTCTGAGGCTGCAAAAATGTTAGCCACTTGGTATAAGACAAATAAATGCATAAAAAGTGCACTTGCAAAACAGCACGGACAAGAAGGAATTATATCTTCATAAGTCTATGTTTAAAATATGGGTTAACAAGATACGACCATATTATCACCTTTAATTTCTTTTTTGAGACTAGTTTATAGGACGTTGTCTGATACTACTCAGATTCAAATGATTAGATGGACTTTCTTTATGAGTTAAATTTACAGACACCCACTGCAAAAGGTTAAAGTTTGTGAAAACCATAGCAGAAAAATGGTGTTACCTAGAATATGAGACAAAAGTGCAACATGAAGCTTTCAAACCTCAGCTGCTGTGAATGAATGCCATAAACCACAATCTAAAGCTTTATTTTGCTGCTTAAACAAAATGGAAAGAACATATTGGAATATAAAGTAAGCAATACAATAACACAAATGTCCAGTAAAAGTCATATTGTTCCACTAAACAGATATGAAAAAAGTCTAATTCAGAAACATGATACGACAGTCAGACCTAAAGAAAGTCCAGTCCAGTGCAGAAAGATTTTATTAACATACAGATGGTCCTTATGCTATTTAGTCCTCCTCACCAATGTTTCCTGTAAAGAATTTTATGGGCCAGCCAACTGCTGAAAGCACTGAGTATCCACAGTGGGTTGAAAATTTAAACATGAAACATAATAAGTAAATATATAAACAGACATTAATAAACTGTGCACTCAAATTCCTACCCAACCCTTCTAAAATGTATCATGCACCTAGCAATGAACACATATAGTGCTTCTCTGTGCAACATTTTTAGAGTTTAGATGTGGAAATGAAGGAATTAGTGGGTGACTACAGTTTTAACAGATTTCTTCTTAAACAGCATGTGCATTTTGCTTGGAGAACAGCATTAAATTGTGTGTGCCTGTGTGTGTTGCAGACTTTAGTGCAGAATGCTATTAACTCGCTGAACAGGGGATGACATCATACAGCAACTTCTACAATTCTCAAATTCAGAAATAACTTCTTTTAGTTTCTTCAAAAGAAACACTTGTATGTTCAAGTTTGTATTTAACTTTCAGGTAATCAGGTTAACCAGTGACACAAAAAACATCTGAGTCTTTGTCTGTATCTGTCATATGGAGGACTACCTTATCACCGATTACATATTGAAGACTTTAGTACTCAGCAAAAACCATGTAGAGATACAGCGAACATGTAGGCACTTACACCCCTTTAATTAAAACTATATAAATTCTGATCATAATGTAAATCTTTCCATAGTTCTACAAATGTTGTACTGCTTCTCATCTTCTAACAACAGGGTAGGTGAAAACCCACTGTTTATTAAGGGCTCCTCTAGGGGTCCTCCTGACATGGTCCTAGATGTTTTCAGAAAAGGGCAATGTTACGCTGATATCATTAACTAAATAACAGCTGCATATCAGATGGTTGAACAACCATTCAGGACACACAGTCCAACAACTGCTGCAAGATGATGGGGGCAGCTTCCAGAACAGAAAAAAACACAAAACGTATTATTTTTGAGTGGGAGAAGCATTATATCATCAGCAACTAATGCAGATGACCTCCACACTTAAACATATTCTATGAGATCATAGAACATCAGAGTTACTAATGTCCCCCACATATGCAAGCTGAATTTTCAAATTATAAAAGCTGAATTTCATGTTCATGGTTACCAAAACAACATCAGACAACTTCCAGCTAAATAAAACAGGAGGAACTAATGTTTGTTAATTTCTGTTCCGCTGTCTCATATCATACAGAAGGAATGATGACTTCAGCCAGTCCTTATTAATTTAACCCTCTGCCCATTTTCTCACCATACAAATTCCTTGGTTTACGTGTCATATTGCTTTCTTTTCCTGGCCAATCTGCAAACTGAATTACCTGAGTTCCACTGTTTAATTTTGTTCGGTTACATAGATTAACAAGGCAGAGTAAACAAGTTTCTCATTTGTTAATAAAACCATTTCCTTTTATTAGTTGATCATAACACAAATTCCCTTTGCATAATGTTTACGTGGATAAAACAGTTTTAGCTCATAGCAAGAATTAAATTACAGTATCCAACGAAAATGAAGTTTTAACATGAATTTACCTTTGTAAATATCTACAACAGTTTTAGATATATGTTTTATGGTATAAGCTAGACATGACAATGTCAGGAAAGGGTATGACAGTACTATATCTATTGTAACAGATAGATAAGGGGTTACATGCATATGATTGAGTAGCAAAGTTATGAAGTGTTTTGTTTTACAGCTGAAGTGATTTTAAGGGTGATTGAAAGGTGTGTATATGTGTGTGCATATGTGTGTGTGTGTGTGTGTGTGTGTGTGTGTGTGTGTGTGTGTGTGTGTGTGTGTGTGTGCAATGACAGTATGTTTTGGGGTGTGGTATATGGACAATATGTGATGCTGGAAATGTGTAGGTGGTAGAATTTTTAGTGGGTGTCAGTATGAGGTTTTATGTGTTTTTACTTGTGTACTTCTTTTTATTTTTGTTATATATCAGAATGGCTCCTGGTACAATAGTAGCATTGGGTTGTGTGCATTTACCCTGTGCATAACAATGTAGTTAGTATATATAAGTCAGGGATATGTAGAGTGTGCAGGGGGCTTGTGCTTGCAAAAAACACTGTATAAATGTGAAAGCACACCTGTGAGTGAGTGCAGTCAATGATGTTACGTTTGGAGGTCTGAATACTTGAACTGATGAACGGATGAGTGTGTGCATATGTATTTTACTACTGGGGGCTGTGTGCATATTTGTTTTGAATGGGTGACAAGTGAATGTGCTATGGTTACAATGTGTTGTGAATGCGATTTTTTTATGATCTCTTATGTTGCAGACCATGTTTAATTAATAAATATACACTTGGATATACAGAGATATAGATATAGGTAGAGATATAATCTTGGGCATGAGAGGAGGAATGATTACTAAGGAGTACAACAATACCTGACGGTATATAGAACTCCGTAACTGTCAACAGTACATATCCAGAACATTGCTGAAATATAATAACAGCAAAGTTTGGGTGTTGTAATGAAAAAAATTATGAAAAAAGCAAAACTCATCCTCTCCCATAGTACCAAAGGTTGTTTATAAAGGATCTCCAGCCGAGACTTGGAGTCAATGAAGCATTAAAGCAAATCATCCTGATATTGATATATGAGAACTGGTTAAGTAACAAGCACCAACAGGAATCAAAGCTTGCTTACTGCAGTTGCAGGGCAATAAAGCTATAGCTGACTGAAAAAAATGACTCATTCCGGAAAGATCTGTCATTAAGAAACTTCTTTTATCGGCTAAAAGGTCAAAAAAGACATCTCTAGAATAACTCACCAAAAAAACAAATAAAAAAATCGCTAAGACAACATCAGTGAAAGCCAAAAGGCCAAGGAAAGAATTCATTTGCATGTAGGGCAAAGTGTCCTACACCACTCCATTATTTAACTTTATTGTCAACGCAAAGAGAAATTCCACCCCACTTGGGTGACTGCTGTTCACAGCTGCAGAGGTAGCTCGTAGACAGATGATCCAGTTGACCATTGAGGAGCCTACCCAATAGCAAAAATCTGTGAAGTGATTTAATCATACAGTAAGCAAACAGAGGCTCAAACCCTGGTCTACAGAAAACCGCTGGCCTACAACTCACAGACATAGCCCACTGTGCTAACTGCCAGATGGAGATGATCTTTGATCCAGTGCTGCACTTGTCTTCTGATCGTCATGTCAGACATTCTACTCCCAAGGTGCCCACACTAGAAGTCAGACAAGCATGTCTGTATGAGTGTGAATATCACATTTTCAGAGGGTTCATTTCAGTAACGTAACTATCAGGCAGTGCTCTGCTGATGATGCTGTGGTGAAGTTAAACTTTGTATTGTTACATGGTATGATTTACACTAACACAATATGGATAGTACAACTGCAGAAATTCAGATATGAAAGTCCTTCGGTAGCTTGGATCTGATCCCTTCCTGTGCTCATAAGACAGCAACTCCCTGTTACAAAAGTGTGAGAGGAAACCGAAATGCTAGAAACCGCATCATTATAAGAAGTAAAATGCAGAGCACTGCAGATGAGCAACATCACCAGATATTTCCAGTTACATAAAGTTATTTATATGATGTTAGTTTTTAATGAGTGCTTACATTCACTTTGAGAGCTAAAAGTTCATGCATTCTTTTGCCGGAATTTGCATGGTAAAATCAAATGTGTCAGAACATGTCTTTTCTACTACAATGACCAGTATAGCAAAACTAATAATTTTGTACATGTAGCTGCATCAAAGAGGTATAGCTTTTACTTAACTTTCCTTTAGTTTTCTGTATACCATACATCTATGTTTATTCATCTAGTTATCTATTTGTAATTATATAGATACTGATACAGATACACAGTGGTATATATGGGTGTGTGTGTGTGTGTGTGTGTGTGTGTGTGTGTGTGTGTGTGTGTGTGTGTGTGTGTGTGTGTGTGTGTGTGTGTGTGTGTGTGTATACGTCTGAGAGAGAGAGTGTGTGCACAAGATATTTTTCTTAGCGCAAAAATTCTGGACAAGCCAAAAATAATGGGGTGACAAAGATCCAAAATAATGGGATTTAAAATATTGCTCTTATAAATTTAAAGTTACTAAAATAACAGGTTTTGCTTTAGCATGCATTTTCTGAAGTATAAAAAGTCTGAAACTCAAATGCCTGTCATTATTTATTAGGAAGACAACAAAAACATGAGGAAAAAATCTGGACATTCTGCAAAATTCTGAACAGTTGATAGGTGTGTGTGTGTGTGTGTGTGTGTGTGTGTGTGTGTGTGTGTGTGTGTGTGTGTGTAAAAACATGCATGTATGCAAATGCATTTGAAGCTAGTGGAAGCTATGGTGAGGCATTTGGTATTACCTGCCAGTACTGAAATACTGCAAATAAGCTTGCCTTAGAAAAGCAGAAGGAAGAAATACACAGGACTATCACTTGAGTTTCCTAAACAGGAGATAATGCAGATTTTGTGAGCACTGCAGAGCCTACAACCTGACTTATGTTCAGAAATTAGTCCTGCCAATAAAGCAAATGAGAAGATGGTGTCTCATTTCCTGACCTATTAACAATATCCAGGATCAGGACATAGCGACTTTACACTGCTAATAAATCATTTGTTAGGTCCCAAAACATGACTACTTGTATTATTTCTGTCTTCGTCCCACATGTCATTATGTGTATCCAACTATTCCCACCTTCTAAACTCTAACCATCTTATCTTCTCTCTGCCCTTGCTTCACTCTCCCTTCTCACTTGCCTGTCTCCTTCTGTTTACATTTACTTTCATTGCCAATATTATTCTCACTTCACTTTATTATATTCATAATGACTTACCCTTCTCTTATTTTAATAGTCACTCTGGAGGTTGCATAACAAATTCTTCAATATCTCACTCTAGATCATACATGATTTTTGCCTTCTAAGTAAGCTTTTGGAATTAAAATTTCCAGTGACTGTATTGTGTCTCAGCAAAATCTTGTTTCTTTTTCCTACTCACAAGGTTGTGTAATAAATTAGGTGATGCCTTCTGCCTGACTAGGCCTTTAAGATACCTCAGTCTCATGACACAGAGCGAATACTTGTCCCAAGTATGTATGAATGTATTCGGGTATTGTAACTGGAAGAAATAAAAACATTTATTTTCATGACAGCAACTGCAGCAAGACAGTGCAGTTTTGTACCTACCATAAATGTAGATGTCCGATAGGTATGCATCTGCAGTCATCACATATGGGTTGTCCTGCCTCAGGCTGCCCTTCGGTCGGCCGGATTCCAAAGT
The DNA here is from genome assembly GCF_019279795.1 of Protopterus annectens. Lineage (NCBI taxonomy): Eukaryota > Metazoa > Chordata > Ceratodontiformes > Protopteridae > Protopterus > Protopterus annectens. The sequence continues at coordinate 1,199,636,211 of NC_056729.1, forward strand.
CTGGGTCCGGCGTCGGCTGATGTCGCCCTTTCCCCGACGTCAGAGCGCCTGGGGTATAAAAGCGTCAGCCGACGCCATCTTCCTCAGTGTTTCTTGCCCCAGATGCCAGGTGCCCTCAAAGGAAGGCTAAATTTGGAGAAATGCAATAAATTCCAAACATGCACAGAAATATATATGTATATATATATATATATATATATATATATATATATATATATATATATATATATATATAAAACAAATACACCATAATAGATAACCCCAGCTAGCTATGAGAGGGAAAAGTACCAATAAATACCAAAGAGGGGAAGGAGGGAGGGTAAACCTGACTGCAGATGCATACCTATCGGACAGCTACATTTATGGTAGGTACAAAACTGTACTATGTCCTTCAAGGATGCATCTGCAGTCATCACATATGGGTAGAATACTATAGCCAATCTGGGGGTGGAGGATCTATGCAAAGGATGGTGTAGCTAAAATGCCCTGCAGGACTGCCGTAGCAAAGCCTGCTCTGGATCTGGAATATAAAGGTAAATTGTAATGCTTGGAAAATGTATGCACGGAGCTCCATGTAGCAGCTTCTAAAATGTCCTTGGTAGCCACCCCTCTTAAGAAGGCTGTGGAGGTGGCTGTGGCTCTGGTGGAATGAGGTCTAATGTTAGCTGGCACAGTTTTTCCATGAAAGGAATAACAAAACGAATGCAATTCCTATCCATTTTGAAATTGTCTGTTTGGAAATTGCTTTTCCTTGTGCACCAGCAGCATATGCTACCAACAGCTGGTCAGTTTTTCTGTAGCTTTTAGTTCTGTCCAAGTAGTAGTGCAACTGTCTGTGTATGTCCAGGGTGTGCAGAAGTTTCTCCCCTTTGTTTTGTGGATTTGGAAAGAAGGTAGGCAGGTGAATAGCTTGGTTTAATGAGACCCTGGATACCACCTTTGGCATAAATGAAGGATTGGTTCTCAATGAGACTCTGTCCTGATGAAAAATAAGAAATGGCTGTACTGCCATGAGGGCCTGTAACTCAGATACTCTTCTTGCTGAGGTTATGGCCAGAAGGAAGGCGGTCTTCCAAGACAGGAACTGTAGTTATGCAGATGCTGCTGGTTCAAAGGGAGTCAGAGTTAGTTTTTCCAACACAAAGTTAAGGTCCCAAGTAGGCACTGGAAGTTTCCTTGGAGGATTGATGTTTTTAATTCCTCTTAGAAACTGTCTTAGGAGAGGATGAGAAAAGACAGGTGGATCAGTATTGTACTCTGCTGAAATTGCTGAAGCATGAATTTTAATGGAAGAGTAAGACAGGCCATTGTGGAGCATTTCTGCCAAGTATTCCAGGATATGTGCCATGTTCATCACTGTCGCATCTAGGCCCTTTGTGGTGCTCCAAGTGAGAAATCTTTTCCATTTTGCTGAATATGCCTTTCTTGTGGAAGGCATGAGCTTCCATGATGATATCCTTCACTCTCTTGGATAGCTTATCCTGAGGAGGAGTCAAGGTATTTTCCAGGCTGTTAGTTGCAAGGTTTTCAGGTTGGAATGCAGAGTTTTGTAATTGTGCTGTGTCAGGAGAAGTGACCATTGAGGAAGAGGCCATGGTTTCGTGCGTGACATGCTCTTTAACAAGTGGGTACCAGTGCTGTCTTGGCCAGTCCGGAGCTATCAGAATCACTTTTGGCTGCTCTATCCTGATCTTCAGTAAGACCTAGGTCATTAATGGAAGAGGTGGAAATGCATACATTGTTAGAGTTCTCCAGCTGAAAGATAGGGCGTCCACTTTCCTTGCTTGTGGGTGGTATGTCCTTGAGCCGAATTTCTTCAGCTGATGATTGTGGGGGGAGGCAAAAAGATCTATGTCTGGCCTTCCCATGATTGTGTTATCTGTAGGAAGATGTCTGGGTGCAGCATCCATTCGTGTGCATCCATGATATTTCTGCTTAAGCTGTCCGCCAGTATATTGTCTTTTCCTGGCACAAACTGGGATTGCAGCTCTATATTGAGTTTCAAGGAAAGTTCCCATAGATTCATTGCCAGTCTGCAAAGAGGGTAGGAATGGGTGCCTCCTTGCTTGTTTATGTACCACATAACTGTGGTGTTGTCTGTCCTTATTAGCAGGTGGCCTTGATGCAGAAAGAGTTTGAAGGCCTCGATTGCATGTATCACTGCCAGCATTTCCTTTTGGTTTATGTGCATGCGTAGCTCCTTTTCTGACCATAGTCCTTGAATACATCTGCCCTCCATGTGTGCTCCCCAACCGTGGTCTGAAGCGTCCATTGTAATGGTTTGGCTGGCTACTGGCTTGCTGAAGGGCAGACCCCTGTTTGACTGGCTTGCTTGAGCCCACCACAGAAATTCCTTTTGGAGGCAAGGAATGAGTGGGATCAAAGTTTCTAAGCTGTGACTGTGCTGAGTCCATAAACTCCTTAGGTACCATTGTAGTTTTCTCATATGTAGCCTTGCTTGTGGAATCAGAAGAATGCAAGATGCCATGTAACCAAGGGCCTGCAGGATTTTCCTTGCAGTCAGCTGAGTTTGTCTTGTCAGATTCTTGAAGTAATCCAGTAGTTGTCTTTGTTTTTCTTCTGTGAGAAAAGCCATTTGGGTGGTTGTGTCTAGTTCTGCACCCAGAAAAGTTATTCTTTGGGATGGAACAAGTCTTGATTTGTGAATGTTGACTGTATATCCCAAGGCCTGCAGTAGGTGGATGGCATAATTCAAGTCCTTTACCAAAGTTTGTTGGCTGTCCGCTTGTATAAGGCAGTCGTCCAGATATGGGTATATTTGAATCCCCTAAAGTCTGCAGTGTGCAATTACTGATGCCAGGCATTTTGTGAATACTTTGGGCGCAGTAGATAAGCCAAAGGGCAATGCTGAGAATTGATAATGCTCTGAACCTGCAAGAAATCTGAGGTGTCTTCTGCAACTTTGTCTGATAGGGACATGCAGGTATGCCTCCTTGAGGTCTAGAGTCACCAGCCAAGACCCCTTGCCCAGCATGGGAAGGAGTTGCTGTAGAGTCAGCATTTTGAATTTTGGCACAATGAGATAAGTATTCAGTGCGGACAAGTCGAGAATAGGCCTCCATTGATTTTCTTTTCTTGGAACAAGGAATAGTCTGGAATAAAATCCTTGGCCTTGTTCTGAAAGAGGAACCTTTTCTATAGCTTTCATTTGCATTACGTTGGAGATTTGTTTCAAAGCCTCTGCCCTTTGATTTGGTGGCAGGTCTGGCATGCCTTTTCTTTTTGGCAATGTGTGAAAATGGAACCTGTATCCTCTGTCTATTATTTGCAGTGTCCATTTGTCTCTTGTAATACTGTGCCAATTTTCTGAGAATAAAGAAAGCTTTCCGCCCAAAGGTGCTTCTAATTGAGCCCTGGTTGGCGGAGTCAAAGCAAAGTCATTGAATCTGTCCTTGTGCAGCAGTTGTAGGTCCTGCACTACCTCTCTGGTTGGGAGGCTGCCATTGATGTCCTCTGTAGGAGCCTCTAGCTTGCCCTCTACCTCTGGCACGCCTGTTCTTGCCTCTCTGAAATCTTTCTGTGTCCGGAAAGGACCAATTCTTGGTAGGCCAATTTCTGCTGAATCTTGGTGGTTGGACTTGTAGAAAATCTTTGACTGTTTGTACAGATTTTGCCTTTTCCTCAAATTTCTTTTTTTTTTCTTTTGCTTTTCCAGTGGAGCATCCAGAAGCTTAGCTTTAACATGGTCTGGCAGAGATTGTTCCTTCAGCCAAGCATGCCTACGTATGACTGCACCTGTCATAGCTGACCTACATGAAGCTTCCAATGCATCATAACCACACTGTAAGAAATGGTTGCTAACCTGCTGGGAGTTATATACCAGATCCTGAAGTGATTTGCGATCTAGGGGTTCAGGTGAAGACAGTTTCTTATGCAATTCATCTAACAAATACTCTTGGTACTGTATCATATGAAATTGACAATTTAATGCCCTCATAGAAAGAGTAGCAGAAGTATACACTTTTTACCCCATCTCTCTAAAGCCCTGGACTCCCTTTCAGAGGGGAGTGGATTTTTAGTAGTGGCAGCTGCAACCTCTTTAGGGCCCTGGGAAATAGTTTCTGGATCAGCAGAGTGGGCCTTGTAAAGAAAAAGATGTGAGTCCGGGACCCTGTAGTACCTATCGGGTTTGACAGGGGCCGGAGGAAGAGTGTCAGGGGTTATGCTAGACTCAGAGTACACATCATCAATGACATTCAAAACAGGAGGAATAGCCAAAGGTCTATGCTGAGGTAAATGCAGAAAAGTTCTTAATCTTTTCCTGGAATCAGAGAATTCCTGGCCCTGCCATTTGAAATGCTCTCTCATAGTGTGAAGGGTCTCCCCGAAGTATAGTTCTTCAGGAGGGGAGGCTGAGGGGATTGATTCCTCTGCATCAGAATCCTCATAGGCCGAAAAAGCCTCCTCCTGGTAGTCTGAGAGAGCAGAGCCATCAGAGGCCTCCTCTGTGGAGTGGGGATCAGAGGGCTCAACCCTGGGCCTTTTGTCTAGAGGAGGTTGAGAGCCCCTGTCCGGATGGGGTTGAGAGCTCCTAATTAAGGAAATAAGGTCCTCTGCTAAAGTTAGAATCTGTGAACTTGTAGAGGGTCCCTGAGGAATAGCCCTCGGAGGCATAGCTTTTGTATGTTTAGCAGCTTTAGCCCTGGTGAATGCCTTTATGGACATGGATGCAGGAGGCCTAGCTGCACCACGTGCTGGTGTAGTTTTGTCTAGAGGAATGGTGTCGGAAGTTTCCAAGACACCAGTTTCTGAAGGAAATTCAATAACTGACTCAGCAGGTGCCTCCGGGGCCGAGGTTGTCAGTTGAGCGGTTTCGGGGGTCGGAAGTACCAAGGACTCGGTTTCAGCCGAGACCGAGACACTAGCGGTAGGCCTGGCCGTGGTTTCAGCCGAAACCGCGGCCCGCGTGTGTCGGTCCTTGTCCTTCCGTTTCTTTGTTAAATGTGAAGTCGGAGTCTCCGACGGCATATTGTATGAAAAACTAGCCCCAAAAAATTCATCTGCAAACTCCGCCCGACGTCTAAGAGTGCGTCGGTTGAAGGAAGCACAGGCTGAACAGGCCGAGACGTCATGGTCTGGGCCTAGGCAGGGGAGGCAGTAAGAGTGGAAATCCTTATGAGGTATTTGTTTCCCACAAGTTAAGCAATTATTAACTTTATCTGACATCGGCTGAGGCAAGAAAGAGTCCCCAACGGGGTACTTAGCTTTTGAAGTCTTCGGTAGCTGAATTACAGGAGCTGGCCGACCGGCACTTGTGAACTGCTTCTGCTTCGGGCACCACGCGGCAAGAAAGACTGAGGAAGATGGCATCGGCTGACGCTTTTATACCCCAGGCGCTCTGACGTCGGGGAAAGGGCGACATCAGCCGACGCCGGACCCAGACTTTGGAATCCGGCCGACCGAAGGGCTGCCTGAGGCAGGACAACCCATATGTGATGACTGCAGATGCATCCTTGAAGGACATCATTACAAATCTAGAATTTGTTGTAAACAGGCAGAATTGAAAACATAACAAAAACATCATGTAATATAAATTACCTTACACACATAAAGAAAAGGTAGATAGCATACAAGCTGTTTTATAACTGAATTTCATACACGTGTTTTACATAACATAATCCACAAAATCAAATGAGCATGTATGCAATAAGAGGAACTAATGTCAAAACTGTGGTTAGGCTTCACAGACAAACTGCATACTATGGATCAGGCGGTTTTATGGGGAATGGATGTGCAGCTCAGTAACTATTCATAGTGCTATGTGAGTCACACTATGGTGCAACAAAAAGAAATGTGCCTCACAGAAAATGTGGAAATGAAAGCAATGAGGGAAATCCAACCACAATGATATGCACATTTATAAAAGGTGAACAAAGTCATAACTTACAGTCCCAGGATCATAGAATCATAGGAGAATACTAGGTTAACAACCCTAAAGTGCCTTTTTAAGCTGAAACATGCTTCCCAGAAATATTATAAAGGTACTGGTCCCACAGGTTATGTTGGGGGGGTGATATATAAACTTGAGCATGAGTGCTTCAGCACACTACTGCTGTAATGACACCTGTAAAGACTGAGCCAGGACAACAGGCTGATCTCAGTAGTCATATAGGGGCTGACAAAAACAAGAAGATGCAAATAGCCGAGTCACAGTCAGATAACAAGAGTGGCACTGTCTGTACCAAAGTGGCCTCAGCCACAGATGGAGCTGAGCTATATAGTCTGAATACTCATCATCCTCAGTGGGAGAGCTATTTTGTATGATTGCAAGTAGTGGCGATGCTCTCCTTACATCTGTGGCAGCAGAGAAGTGTAGCATATCTGATGTGGGTATACCTACAATAGTGCCTAAATTTAATCACATGTTACAGCTGGCCTCTTATATGTGGGCAGCACCTTGGATCAATCAGCACATGTGTAAGACTATCATCCAGGCAGAGCCTGCAATCTATCCAATCAAACATGGAGATGACTAGTGAATTGCTTTGCATTTCTGAGGATGCTGTCCAGCACTGCCAGCTGTTCCATGAAGACATATTGTCCAAGGACATTGTAATGATTGGTCTTATAAGTTTGTGGTGGCATAAACCACTTCCATCCCTGCCTCCATGCAGAGGATAACCCATGCCACTGTCATTTCCTGGCAGTCCTGTCTGAGGTCATTGCAGGGTACATACCAGAGGTAGACATTTAGGTGGATTTCTCAAGATACACAGTCCTCACCTGTGTCAGCAGGAAATGTTCAACATTCTGACACCCTCATCACTGGTGTTCATACCAGGCATTCATTTGCAGGACACCTTGTTAACAAACTACTTTCCGGTTATGGTCCCACACCACCTGCCACAGAAGATATTCAGTCATGCAATAACATCCCAGTAAGGTACCCAGCACCAGGTTACAGACACATAGTAGCACTCCTTGCAGGTCACAGTCAGGTAGTGGCACATTGTCCACTTTGCAGGAGAAAATAATCCCTTATATAGACTAGCCTTTATCTTGGGACCCCGTCTCTGCTTCTTTTCAAGGTTCCCTCTGCCCAGTGTGTGTGTGTGTGTGTGTGTGTGTGTGTGTGTGTGTGTGTGTGTGTGTGTATATGTATGTTGATTGCCATGTGTCATTGTGTTGCTAATCATCTGTACCTATGATGATAACTGTGACCTATTCTGCTCTCCCTTATGTGTACAGTTTGTGAAGATGTCTGATGCACATACAACATACAACAACGAATAGATTATTTATTCTGAAGACGTTTCATGTGTTGAAACGAAAAGCACTTCATTCAAATAAAGTTTTATTCAATTTGTACTGTTGGGAGCTGTGTGTTTCCTGGTAACCTAGTAGACTGTTGAGGGATAGACCTTCATTATCCATGCAATGCTTGGCCAATGCATTGGTTTGCACATTCCTTTTGATATTGGACATATGTTCTGTTATTCGATCTTTCAATCTCCTACCACATTTTCCTATATAAAACGGAGTACATGCTAAGCAAGTAGCTAAATAAATGTGGTTACCACCCATCCCGTTGTCAGCGGGACACTCACAGGTTCAGCCTTTTCATCCCATTGCCCGCACTGTCAAGCAGTGGGACTTTAAAAGTCTGATTTTCCAATACACGCTGAACTGCATTGAAAAAGCCGAAAACACTTCCGTTTTTTCCATGGCAATGTGGTTACATCACCAACCCGGGCCTGCAGGCAGAGGTATTCCCGGTTAGGTCTGGGTGGTGTAAATCATGCAGCAATTTGCTGCAAGGATTGAAGGGGATGAGGATTCCACTCGGAAGAGCCCTACAAAGGTTGCAGCTGTAGAGCAGTGTTGTATTAGCACTTCTATAGCTGCTAATTTGATTAAAGGACTAAGATTTTTAACCAGCCAGCCAGCTAGGAAGCCAGACAGCTAGGGAGCCTGCTAGCTAGCCAACCAGTCCAGCAGGTAGGGAGCCTGCTACCAGCCAGCCAATCCAGCAGGCAGGGAGCCTGCTAGCCAGCCAGCAAGTCCAGCAGGCAAGGAGCCTGCTAGCCAGCCAGTCAGTCCAGCAGGTAAGGAGCCTGCTAGCCACCCAACCAGTCCAGCAGGTAGGGAGCCTGCTAGCCAGCCAGCCAGTCCAGCAGGTAAGGAGCTTGCTAGCCGGCCAGCCAGTCCAGCAGGTCCCAACCAGTCCAGCAGGTAGGGAGCCTGCTAGCCAGCCAGTCAGTCCAGCAGGTAAGGAGCCTGCTAGCCACCCAACCAGTCCAGCAGGTAGGGAGCCTGCTAGCCAGCCAGCCAGTCCAGCAGGTAAGGAGCTTGCTAGCCGGCCAGCCAGTCCAGCAGGCAGGGAGCCTGCTAGCCAGCCAGCAAGTCCAGCAGGCAAGGAGCATGCTAGCCAGCCAGCCAGTCTAGGAGGCAGGGAGACAGTCATCCAGCCAGGCATGCCAGGAGGAAGGAAGCCAGCTAGCCCAGCGAAGACTGTGATAGTGGTAAGTTATTTAAAATGGGAATATTATGCTTTATTTAAATTTAAGCTTTTAATGTTTAGAGGTAAACGGGGGTGCAGTATGCAGTATTTAAACCTGTGCAGTGGTACTTTTGAGATTTCCAAGTAGTAGTTTAAAATGGGAATATTTAAATTTAAGTTTTTAATGTTTAGAGGTAAATGGGGGTGCAGTAAGCAGTATTTACATCTGTGCAGTGGTTATTTTGAGATTTTCAAGTAGTAGTTTTTAAAGGTATAAAACTGTGTGTATGTATATATAATTATAATTGTTGTGGTTATTGGGGTATGATTTGGAAGTGTTACTTTTTAAAGGCTGAAACGTGTGTATAGAAGTTTTGTTTATTTCTGGTGGGGGGCAGTCTTAAAGATAAATGTAGTGTGATATATTTCTATTGTTATAGCTTTTTCAGGGTACTTTCTGTTTACAGATAGAAAATGTTCTAGCATAGTTTGCACTTTTTTTGTGTGGAAGTGTGTGCAATTTAATGCTGTTTTCAAGAAGTTAGGATATACTGTTTGGGTAATTTTTCCTCTTAGTTCTTGCAAGTCAATGTGCATGTGGTATAAGTCTACCTTTTGAGGGAGAATGTTAATAGGTAATGTAGTGCATTTATTATTCTAGTAGGTACATGTTGCCAACTTGCGAAAGCTGTTTCAAGATCGTTTTCATTTACAGTTGTAAATGTGTGCATTTTATTTTTTATGTCATCTTTAATAACGTTAAAATGTCCTGCTTTGCTTGGAATGTCAATATGGGTGTGCTGCTTTTACTTGGGCCTGTTTATTGCATCGTTGTGCTGGGTAAATTACTGTTAAAAGTTTATTTTTATTTCTCTTAATTGCTATGTTTTGAGGTAAAAGGGGTCCATGGGGTCTGCCGTGCATTGTAGTTTATTTTAGCTGCTCTTACAAGAAGTACTTTTAAAAGGTAAAATGTTTAAGTACTTTTTTTTCCTTTTTTATTTATTTATTTATTTATTTATTTTGTGGATGCATGTTCAGAAGTTAATGCAGTGTATTTGGGATTGTGCTAAAACATGTCATCGTTTTAGGATAGTTTGCTTTTATAAGTAGCAAAGTTTGTATTTTGCTTTTAGTGATATCTTCAATAAATTTACAATGTACTGCTTTCATTATAATCCGATTACGCCCATTGCTGCTGTTGGGCCTGTTTGTTAATAGATCATTGTGCTGTGTAAATTAGTGCTAGACGTTTATTTCTTTTCTTAACTGCTGTGGTCAAAATGTAAATTGGGTCTATGGTGTCTGCTGTGCATTCTCATTCATTTTAGAGTGGCTTTTTGGTAGAGTGAAAATGTGTTTAACTTTATTTTCTTGAGGGGTGGGGGCATGTTCTGCTCCATTCCTCAGATCTTTCATATGCCAATGTTTTTCAAGCCAGTTCTTTCATATGCCAGTATTTTTCAAGCCACTTCTTTCATATGCCAGTGTTTTTCAAGCCAGTTCTTTCATATCCCAGTGTTTTTCTTGCCAGTTCTTTCATATGCCATTGTTTTTCTAGCCAGTTCTTTCAAGTACCAGTGTCTGTATTCATCCATCTAAAACCCCTTTTTCCCATTTTTGCACATGAGGTAGTCGGTGACGTCATTTAACAGTGGCAATCAGCTACAGCCAAGGCCAGTTCGTGCTCATGTCTTCAGTGAATCTATATCAAAGAAGAATGTTAAACTGCTTCATGTTTCATATGCCAATGTTTTTATGATTGTTATCAGGTGCCAGTCTTTTTCAAATCAATGATTTCATGTGCCAGTGTTTCTAGCCAGTTCTTTTGTGTGCCAGTGTTTCTAGCCAGTTCATTTTGAGGGATGGGAGCATGTTTAGAGGTACCCTTAACTGCATCTCCTTCACCACTGCTGTGGTGATGCCATGGCAGGGGGTGTGGCCAACATCGTATTGGCCACACCCCCACATCCCACTTTGGCCCACTTAAAAGGTAGCAACCCTAAACTACATTTTCTGTAGTGCATGTAGCAAATCATCTCGATTCAGGAAGTTGTGAAGTGACTGGATGTTTAAATATTACATCTTTCTCTATGTATCACTAGAAGAAAATAAGTAGTTATTATTCTGCTGTATAGATAACCAATATGACTCTGTCCAGAATACTGTAAGCATTTCCTGAAGACTCCATCAGTATAATGCTACCTACAGCATGCAGGCTGTTCAAAGGTGGGTAACAATAACAGTATGTGGTCGGCATCAGAAACCATATAAAGAGAGAATACTACAGCTTAGATGTGGACTCTTGGATAAAATAAGGTGGGGGTGGGATGAAAGAAGATACTTTCAAATATCTCAAAGGAATTCATAGTGTCCAAGTAATTGTCACATTTAACATAAAACATATCAGGAGGATATGCATGAAGAGCCTAACAGGTCAGTTGCAACAGTGAAGGTCAGTACCCAATTTCATACATTCAAGTACAGAACATTTTTAAACCTCCTTAAAAGATGGTTCTACATAACTATACACTCTACACCAACTTTGTGTTAACTGATTAACAAACATACAACTGGATTAGAGTCAAGTAATTTCATTTTATCAAATGGCATCAGCTGCTAAAACCAGAGCCGGCTTTAGGTACCAGTGAAGCCTGTGGTCGGTAGGGGCCCCCTGGTCCTGGGGGCCCCCCAATCACAGCAAGTTATCTTATTTTGATATTTTGTTAATATGTTTGTCAAACCAACAAAAGCCAAAACAGCAGTCCTGTGTACTTGTTAAACTGGATGCATAATAATAACTCATAGGATGACGATTCCTAAGGATTGGCACCACCTTTCCTCTAAAAATTCACGGATATGTCTGGCTTTAGTACAAGTAGCAGGCTTTGCAATTCCATAAAACGCTTTAACACTGATGTAGTGCCCTTGATTTAGTAAAATCCTGTTGATGGGGGGGGGGGGGGGGGGCAATTATCTTTGACTATATAGGAAGCCCGGCTAAAGCTGCTGCTACTGTTAGTTAAAGGATAATGAGAAAAAAATGATTTACTCTCAAATGATGCGCTTTACAGTGAATAGGGTTGTGCTATGACCCTGTTAGGACAAAACCAGTAATCACCGAATGAGCAAGTTAAGCACTAGAGACTGACAGCCCAGAGTGACCAAACTCCATGCCTACCTGAGATTTTAAGAAGAGAAGATTCTCCCAATCTTCAGGGATTGTTTTCTGTTTGAGAAAGTTGTAGAAATACTGTAACTGTGAATTTTAGAGGAGAAGAAGTGGTGCCAGTCCTTAAGAATTCCGGGCAAAGGCAACAATAATGGAAAAATAAAGGATCAAGCTCACAAACACATTTTAGATATTAATTAATTAATTTAAAAAGCACATAGAATAACATGTTTTGCATTAACGTGTTTTTTTTTTGACAGTAGAAAGTATGAAACTCTAATATCTGGCATTATTGACTGTCTACAATCCTGAAAGATTTACCAACAATTCTTTATTTTTATGAGGAAAAGGGCAAAAATGTGAGGACAAATCAGATGAAGTCAAGGACAGTGACATGTATGCATTACTATTAATATTTGCAGAAATCACTATAAAACTAGTATTACTTTGGCTTATGAATGAGTGTGTGCATGTGGGAGGGGGCTGCAATGTAACAGCAACAAGATGGTACAATTTATTTCATTTTCTATCATAAACATTATTGGCACTGCCATTATGTTGTGTATGGGGATGTTGTTACAGCGTATTTAAGAGTAACAATCTGGCCATAATTTTTTTCACTTGCCATCACAAACACAGACCTTCCACATGATAGGTGTCTATCTTTGGTGGCTTTGCAGGAAGAGGAGGTTTGTGAAAGCAACTGCTCATTGCTACTGTGGCACTGCACTCTGAGTAGCACTCCCATTCCACAGTGCTTTGCTCTGGTTGACATCTTGGCTGTGGCTTTTTCTATGTGGAATCTGCATGCCCTACCTGTCTCTGTGAGTGTTTTGCCATGCACTCTGGTTTCCTCCAGCACCTCAAAGTAATGTAGTAAGTGAATTGGCATTCCTCTAGTTTCCCTGAAGGTGAACATGCAGAATGTGTCTGTGTGTGTGTGTGTGTGTGTGTGTGTGTGTGTGTGTGTGTGTGTGTGTGTGTGTGTGTGTGTGCGCGTGTGTGTGTGTGTGTGTGTGTGTGTGTGTGTGTGTGTGTGTGTGTGTGTGTAAAATATCACTTATTTTTATCTGTGCATACACAAAATAATACTGGGCACATACATAATTCTTCTGGGTAACAGTAAAACAAATGCAGTTAACAAGTAATTATCATTCAAAAATAAGGCATAAAATACCTCAAAGAACCTTCAGACCTGTAGAGCTTATAAGGGCCTGATGGCAGGGCTGGTGTTAGCATTTTGGGGGCCCCCAGCAAATGTCAAGTTGGGGGCCCCTAGGCACTTCCAGTATAAGTATCATTCTGTCAGTGCCACCCCTCCTAAGAAACCTTTTAGTTTGTGTTGCAACTTTTAGGAGTAGTATGCACAGACCTTAGGTACAAGCTCTTACATTACAACAGGCCTATGTACCACACTATGTTGACCTGTCTAATAAAGGGGCACTTACAGTTACTGGCATTTAGTTCTAACAATGATACATTACAACAACTCTATGTACAGGTCTGGACTTAAATGAAGTGATGGCTAAGCCTACCGTTTCAACATCCCCCACACACCCTCCATTTCTCTCCTCTGATCCCTCCCCCCACCTTTTTGGGCGTCCTGTACCATGCATGTTACTTCCTTCTTCATTTTCCCCACATTTTGCCTTTTTCTCAGGTTTTTCAAGAAGCCATAACTTTCTAGACGCACTGAGGGGCATTTCAAAGTTGTTGTTTTTTTCTTTCCTTTTTTCACAACCTTTTCATCCATTAATGGTTTGAACAGAAATTATGGTTAAGGAAAGAAATTCACTCCAGCTGTTTAGCTTTAGTTGTCCTTGCATCCTTCCAACATTCCTTTCCTGAACAAGACAGCACAGTAATATCATTTGGGAAATAAATAAGTCAGGCCTCAAAAAGCCATAGGTTTACAGATGCTCTGGGATGCATTTTAGAGCATTTCCTCAGCATTTTGCTCCAATGGTGGCCTAAACAAAAATCATCAAAAAGAAAAGAATTTCGGTCTTATTTTTTTTTTGTTTCAAGGAAGACATATGTTGTGCCCAATGCTTAATATTCAAAGCTGACAAAATAGTAACTCACAATAAACTAACAAGCCAGTTGTTGTGGGAATGCACAGGTCTTATCTGTGAATACTACCTGCCCCACCTAACCCCTTACAAAATACAGTCTCTGCCTATGCATCCCTCTGGTATTAGACTGGGATAAAAGCAGAAGTTTAAATTGCCTTAGTGATGTATTTCAAATGACTGCTGATAAACGTATACATAGCATGCATGCTCACCCATACCCTCAAAGTCAGCCACATGTATATGTGCCTGATGTGTGACTGTGAGAATGATTTCAGTAATATATTGTAATTTGTTGCTCCTAAACAGTACACCACCCCTACACAAGCTATAGTAACCTGCTTTTTACACCTCTGAGGTCTGTGAGAAAATTAAATAAACAATGACCACACCATCCTCAGCTCAAACACACTATAATGACTTCATGTTCACACCTCTAAGGTTTGACTGTGATGAAAATTAAAGTTGTAATAACCACACAATCTCCCACCCCACTTAACCTGCAGCAGCTTTTTGTACATGCACATTTGAGCAGGGCTGGTTTTAAAATGGGTATGGTTGAAACCAGAGGCTATTATCAGCTTTATCCTAAAAGGGCCATATCTCAGCTCTGTATGGGTTAGTCAGCTTGATCAGAAAACTGATACATTTTTTCTCCTCATTTTTTTTTCAACCAGCAACAGCATTTGTGGGTCCCCACAGAGTCAAGGATGATTAAGGAGCCCCCAGTATCTATTTATACAGTCTGGTGAGTGGGACCACCAGACTCTAAGAAGATCTAAGTGTCTGAATGTTCTGTGATATATGTTATGTCTTACTTTTGAAATATAAGTACTTGTTAGGTACATTTTTTTACTGATACCCACAAGAATAATGTCTGTGTCCTGGCATTATTGGGTATGTGTACTGATAAAAATCAGTGATATTTTTTACACACACACACACACACACACACACACACACACACACACACACACACACACACACACACACACACACACACACACACACACACACACACACACACACACACACACACACACACAAGCATAAGCCATAGCAGTATTAGTTTGGTACTTATTTCAGCAAATTGCAATACATTGTGCAACATTGGTACTGCCACACAAGAATAGGTGACTGCTTCGTCGAACAGCAGCAGGGGTAAGTAACTTTTATTTACCTCATTGGGGAGTAATAAATATCTGTCACTGTTCCTGATTTCCAAGACCTTCCCTGATTTTGTTTATACTTTTGCTTTCTCTTTCGTAAAAGTTTGATTTTTTAGTAAATCATTCAGGATTACAAACAGTCAATCAATCCAGACATCTGATTTTTATACATATTGTCCAAAAATATGTGTTGATGCAAAAGGTGTTATTCTATTAACTTTTTAAGTGAATTAGAGGAATATTTAAAATGTAGTCCTGATTCTGAGCCTTTATTCCATTATTTTTGGGACTGCACTGAATTCCTAAGCAAAAGAATTATGAATTATAGTATTTGGTGTTCTGCTTGTATTTATAAAACTCCCTGAAAGAGAAAACCATCCCTGATGATCGGAAGTATCAGCTTTTCTTAAAATCCAAAATTTTCACTGAGATAAGTCACTCTGGGCTGTTGATCTCTCTAGTGGTTACCTTGCTCATGTTCATTATCAGCTTCATCCTATCATGGTCATATCACAGCCCTGTTCAGGTTAAACAGCATAATTAGTAAATTAATACATTTTTTCTTCCTCATTTTTCCCCAACCAGCAGCAGCTTTCGTGGGCCCCCCCACACAGTCAAGAATGATTAAGGGGGGCTTCTGTAGCCACGGGTATAGCAGGGACCTAAAGCTGGGCATGTAGTTAGTTTTAGTGAAGAAAATGTCCAACAGTAGGGTTTAACTAAGACAGGGGCACTATGTCAGTGGTAAAATATTTGAAATTTGGATGTCTGTTACTTGACAAAACACTGTTAATACAACCAGAAATATCTTTGAATAAAGCCAGCTATGACTGATGGCTTCTGCACCCTAGACTGTATAAATGTATTTTGACATGAACTTAGTAGTGGCCTCTTCTATCAACTGCTGCACCCATTCTACAACCAGCTCAGATCAGAGGTATTTAGAGAAGCTTGCTGTAGCCTGTGTGTGGAGCTGAGGATGGTGTGATCATTACTTTCATTTTTCTCACAATCAAAGCACAGAAGTGTGTCAGGAGGTCACCATAGCTTGTGTTAGGTCTGGGGACAGTGTAGCTTGTGTTAGGTCTGGGGACAGTGTATTTATTGTTTCTTTTACTTTTTTAGTTTTTTTTTTACTTTTCTCACAGACCTCAGGGGTGAGCAAAGAAGGTTACTATAACCTGTGTAGGGGCATTGTACTGTCTATGAGCATCAAGCTGGAATACATTACTGTGATAATTTTTTTTAGCTTTCATCACATTTAGAGAACAGGCATGTATACAGGCAGCTGCCTTTGTGGGCAGGGGTGAGGAGTGTGGAAGCATGTTATGCATATGTATAACAGTACGTGTCTGTATAACAGCAATCACTTGTGACCCTTTGAACCTCTGCCTTCATCTTACTCTTAACACTAGGGGGGAGGGACACTGGCAGTATTTCCAAATAGGATTTATGTAGCTTATCAAACATTTGTCTTATTAGTTTATTGTGATCTACTACTTTGTCATCTTTGAGCCTTAAGGGGTAGGAAGCTGGCAAAGTGGTTAAGGTGCTTGCCTTGCAAACACAAGGTGCACAGTTTGAGTCTCATGTGGGGTAATTGGTTAGGCTTAAAATGGCTCACAGGGGCAGTTAGTCTAGTACAAATCTATGAACCTATCAACTTATGAAGCCTTGGGCACCACTCATATCTTCCAGTAATGAAAAAAAATAAGATTGAAATTTTTTACTTACTTGTGATTTTTCATCAGGCCATCACAGGATCAAAAAGTTGTGAAAATTCTCTAAAATGTACCTCAGAAGAGTCTATAACTCTATGGCGTCTGGGGGTCTGGCCAGCCCAAATTCCTGCTTAGTCTGGGGGTCTGGCCAGCCCGAATCCCTGCTTAGTTAACTTATTTCCTACACAGTTATTACTATGCTCTCTTGGCCACAAGTGATTGCTGTTATGCTTCCACACTCCCCACCCCTGTCCCCAAAGGCAGACATTGATATGCTAACCTTATCTCTAAATGTGATGAAACTGAAAAAATAACAATCATAATAATGTACAGTAATTGAAAGGATGGAAGAAAAGTAAACTTGAATAGCAACACTGAATTTTTTTTCTTAATCAGAATTATTATAAAACTCGTTACTGAATGAAACAAGTTGTATATAATGAAAAATATATTAAAATACACTTCAGACCATAGAGAAGGCTGTGGCTTTTTGAAAAAGATTGAAGATTAAACCAAATTTAAGAAAGGGTATAAAAAAATAAACTGCATGGTGTGGGGAGCAGAGAATGAATGGAGAACAGGGGATAGCCAGCCTTGTACATAAGATTGTTGTAACACATTATAACTACAACTAAATGGCAGTCATTGTCAGTGAAATAAGCCAACAATGTATGATATACAGGCCTGTCAAATTGAAACAACACTGTAATTTAACTTTCATGTTTTCCGCATACCTAAGACCTCATCTTGAAACCAGATCAACTCATAAAAATGTTAATTTCTATCAAAATTGTGAATCCATTCTGGTTACATAAGGAATTATGCTAGTGTTGCTACTCAAGAACTAATGTCTCTAAAGTCCATCACAGATTTGGGACCAAAACAACATGACATGGCTAGAGGTGATCACCGCAATACTGAAGAAAAAGTCTTTCAGCTCTGGCCACACCAGGTGTCTTAGTTTGGAATAGCTGGGACATGGGCGAACACAACACACAGCAACTTTCTAACATTCCAGAGGAAGGAAGATAAGTTGAAAGTCAAGGTCCACAATCTGGTTAGGAATCTTGGAAGGTTGAGTGTCATGGCATTGAGGCTGCTTTAGTACCGGGAGGGATACAAAACCCAAAAGCTTCCCTTTTAACCTCGGAGGAAGGTAGGACAAGGAAAGGTTTGCTGTCAAGATGTTAAGGCTACTTGAAGGAAGGAACAAAGAAAGGAAGAAAAGAAAGAAGGAATATAGTATCCAATAATAGTTTCTCCCATTCTAGAGGGGGGCAGCTATGACAGACTGGGCATCATGGGTTTAAGGCTAACTCAGAAAATAAGTAATACAGTACAAAGCTGATTCATCCCTTCTTAGAAAAAATAAATAAGGAAGTACAGGATAGATGTTGCTATCCTGAAGATGTAAAGCATCCCAATAACTTCTCTCCTGCTCTGCAGGGAAGGAAGATAGGCTGGGTATATAGTCACTGACCCTTGTGACCTGTACTAAACATTGACGGTAATGTTTGCAAATGACACATACACAATGAATAAGTAAAAGGCAGAGGATCCTTCCATCTGTCTACTATATTGACAGAGGTAAACCATCTCCATGACAATCACTTTAACCAGAACAGGGTACACTAAATGATTCCAGCAGAAAAGTATCAAAAAATACATTTTCTAGACAAGGAAGGCTACTACCAACAGGGCAGAGGCAGTTATACCAGCAGTTTGTGTTTGTTGGTTGGGTCAACTGGTTAACAGTACTAGTCATGTGGGAATGAGAACTGTGGTTAATGCTTTTGGAAGTCTAAGCTTCTGTATGGTCTGAGTGGTGCTTGGAAAAGGAAGACGCTGGTCAACTATGACCAAGGGTCAGATAAAAAAAATATTTATTTATCATTTTCTGACTGAGTTGGTCATACTAGGCTAGTTGCCTCTTTTAAGGGAAGACCTGAAGTTGTATTTATACTACTATGGGAAATTTGGCCAGGGCATCGGGGAGCTTTCCTTCTCTTTTTGATAGGTATTGTGAGATTGCTTATATCCACCTGAGCTACCAACAAATCAAGTACATGGGAACATGGTTTATTGTTTCATCTGAAGAATGACACAGTGAGGAGAGCACCACTGTGTCAATGTCAGCAATCCATCTACCTGATGTGGAACAGAACCCACAGCCTTCTGCACTAAAGGAAGCATGCTGTTGGTTACAATACTGACAATGAAATACATCAAAGTTAAGCACTTACACAAGTATATCAAATAAAGTAACTAAAAAGGATTCTGGTTCATTAAGGCAGACTCTGCCATTTTCTCCCATCACTTGGACTTAGCATGGCGGAATATCCTGTTTTGTGAAAAACATTTTTTTACAGATGCGCTGACTAAAGAACTAAATTTTTTTGCATAACATCATCCTAAATTGTACATTTTTTCATTGCATTTAATGTAGAAAAACAAAGAATACCATTATGCAAAACAACATTATTTTACCACTCTTTTTGAAGGCATCCAGAAATGTTATTAGTGGTTTAAAAGTTGTCTTCATTTCTCCTGATGTTCAATCACCAACCATCTTAACCAGAATAAATAATAATAATAATAATAATAATAATAATAATAATAATAATAAATAGAAAATCTATCAATGTGGTAATATTTACCCAAACGTGGCATTGTTTACTTACAACAACGCTTGACGCTAAATCTCAAATCCAAGTAACTACAGAAATGCATAAAAAGTTACTGTTTAACTCTCTTTAATTTATTTGTCTGCATTTTGATATTATTCTGCAAAGACAGCACATTTTTGTTAGGCATCCATCTATCGACTATCTCATCCACTTGTCCTGATGAAGGTCACGGTGGCAGCAAGTTAAACAGGGTAGATCAGACTTCCTCATCCCCAGAAGCAGTCTCCTATGCATCCTATGGAATCACTAGCTATTCCCATGCAAGCTATGAAATGAATTCCCTTCAATGTATCATGGTCTTGTCTCTGGGCCAGCTCCTAATAGGCTATGTGTGGCACACCTCATACGGGAGGCACCTAAAAGTCATAGTGAAAAGGTGCCCTAAACACCTCCAATGACTCCTACCAATGCAAAGCAACAGGAACTATACTGTGACATCCTCCCCCACTACCAAACTTCTAATTTTCTCTGGAAAACCAGCTACTGAAGAATGAACCTTGTTTTTGCCACTTGTGGTTGTGATCTCATCTGCTTGGCCACTACCGAAAATTCATGACCACAGGTGAGGACAGGGACATACACTGATCAATAAATTGCAGGCTCCCTCCTATAAAGGTAGTGCAAGTTAATTTGCTAAGGATACCTAGATGGCCAACGGGCACAGAGAGAACGTTCCTGTCTGTGACACTGGTTGCCCAGGTATGATCAGCACACAGATGTATGGAAAACATGCAGGGGTAGGGAGACTGAGTGGATGGAGATCAGTCCTTTACTTTCGAGAACAGAGGAAAGAGAAGGGAATCCTTCCTTGCAGGATGGTCTCCTGGCAGAAGCTGAGGGTTAGCTACAGGCAGAAAGGGGACTGCATATTCGGGAGGCAGAATGCAAGACATCCACAGGTTACTCAGTGTGTGGAAGTACATGCCAACCGTAACTGCCTGCATTACATGCCAACCGTAACTGCCTGCATTACATTTACTGCATGTCACAGGGACCCATACACCAGTGGAGACAGAACTAAGACATAAAATCTTTGGTCACCTAGAGCTTGATTACTTTAACTTCTCTCTGAATATTTCAGACAGTTCCTCAATATTGAAATGCCAGGATACCAAACATCTGCTAGAACGATTAATAAACTATATGATAACATCTTCTCAACCAAGCAAACTTTGCAACAGTATAATCCACGACTTAAATTAACAAAGTGCCACTTCACATTATATGGCTATTTGAGCTTCAGTTTAATATCAGGTCTTTCAGTGAACAGTCTGACTTTATTTCCCTAATACTGACATTTGATTTTCTTGCAGTCCCACAGAATTCTCAAATGTTTTCTTCAACACCACAGTACAAAAGCATTGCTTTTTCCAGCATATCATCTTAGATACTGTCCAACTGTCGCAGGCACTGGTTACTACTGGGAAAATTGTTACTTTGACTATACAGACCTTTGCTAACAATGTCATGTCTTTGTTATTTAACATCTTAACCAGATCTGCCATAGCTTTCCTTCCAAAAATAATCTTTGAGACTAGTCAGACAAAATCTGTCACTGCTGTCTCTTCTTCTCCATCTTTTTTTTTTTGTAAGGCTATATATTATAATATGGCTTTATGTGTTGGGAAACAATATAGCTTTTGCCCTTCCTACTTTCACCTTTATCAGCAGGGTCTTCAATTTTTCTTCATTTTTATCCCTCAGAATGGTTTTATTAACATATCTGAGATTGCTAATATTTCTCCTTGCAATTTTGATTCGAGCGTCTGATTTTTCTAACCTGGCATTGTGAATAATATTGTCAGTATATAAACTGAATAAGTAGGGTGACAATTTTACGGCCTTGTTATACTTCCTCACAAATCTTGAACCAGTCAGTTTTCCATAATCATTTGTAACTGTTGCTTCTTGTTCTGCATACAGATTCTTCAGGAGGCATATAAGGTAACCCAATACCCACAGCAGAAGCAAACTATTCTGACCCCCCCCCCTCAGCAACTGTAAAATGAGGAGCAAATAAAGGGGTCCTCTCATATTACAGATGTAACAAACAGCTTGCTGCAGTTAAATACTGCACATAAAGAGCTGAACAGATTCAGCCCTGACCACAATGCAGTATCAGCATTCAGAACTACACTACTGACCAATCACCATCTCCTGATTGTGCCCCCTATCACCTTGCATCTGGGGTGGCTTTCACATTTACAAGCAGGGGCCTGGGAGATGAACCATGTCTTCAAAGCCTATGATCATCACCTTGGATCCTGATCCCCCTGTCAGACAGTCATGCGCTCAAGAGCAGTTTAGCCAAATGGGCCACCATTCACTTTATCACATGGTAGGCAAGATGGCATAAACTGCTCACTACCACCCTGCCCTCCCTTAGCAGGCCCTTCCGGGACCCAAGCTGCTTGTCAAACATAGTTTTCTGGGTTACAGTCAGAGCTTCAGTCTTCTATGTCACAGAGATGGGCTTTAACATGCTAACTTCTTAGAAGAACACCCAACAAGAGAATACATTTTCCCTTCATCTTGTAGAAGAATCTGCATTCATGTTTGGTGATATAAGAAGTAGTTTAATACAGTGTGTCACATCATAAGGCCATAATAATATAAAGGATACAAGGTTCAGCCTCTTCCTTGCCTTCCTAATGAATACAGCATATATACATGGTACAGGAAGGCATGCCAGCTTTTAAGAATGTCTCCCACAGTTTGTACTCTTAGAATTTGTGCCTTTCAGTATTTGTACATTTGTATTTATCCAGGAAAATGGAAATAGTATTTATTTAGCACAGCTGTCAGTCCTATTCTCAATTAATAAAAGAAGATTGGAGATGCTGATAAATTAGGGGTCTAATAGCATTAGACTTATCTTTCTTGCTGACAAAGTTCTACAGTACAACACAAGTCAGTCATACAAGAGGATACATTCAGATAGATGAATTTTATTTTACTGAAAAAGTAATCTATATGATCTCTCTATCAATTATTTTTTAAAAGGAAAGGTTATAGTGCAAACAGTGAGATCACTGAACAGTTAGGGTACAGGAGTTTGTGTTTACCCGTCAACTGTTGTGTAATCTTGAAAATTAGTCTACTTAAGAGAGAGAGGTACTGGGGTGCAAAGGATCTGCACTTCTTTACTACTTGTGGAGAACACTGTATTCCTCTTTTTAGTAGTGGTTGGATAGACTGCACTGAAAATTGTTACCTTCATCGACAGACACTCCAATGAAGGGAGTTTCACTGAAATGACACAGATCTTGGTGGCACAGCGGATAGTGTTATCATCTCACAGCAAGAGGCTCCCCAGTTCGATTCTCAACTGGGATGCCTTCTGTTTGGAGTCTGCATGTCCTCCCTGTGTTTGCGTGGGTTTCCTTTGGGTGTTTGGGTATCCTCCCACAGTCCAAAGACATGCAGTAGGTGGAATGAACACTCTAAATTGGCCATAGATGTGAGTGTGCAGTGTGGAAGAACTACCATGGCAGGGCTAGTCATCCGGTGGTGTAAACCTTGGCTCTAGATGATTGTCAGTGTTGAAGTGACACCCCAACCCCATGTGCAAAAATGGGTTGTGGGTGGATGGATGGATGGATGCAGATCTTGTGTAAGTGTATTTAATAAGTGGTTGCTAAGGGGGGATAAGAGCTCCATTAGTGCTAACAGATTTTTAGAATGTACCATTGCAAGCAAGAGTATATAATTTTCAGGCTCAGTGAGAGGTCTAGGCCTCTTTCATGCAGCAGCAAATACTAGGAACTGAACACTCTGCAGTAGCACACTAAGAGTAGGAAAGCATTTATATCCAACAACATACTGCGGTGGTGGTGCTGCGGTAGCATTGTCGCCTCACAGTAAGACGTCCTGTTCGATTCTCAGCTAGCGCGTCTTCTGTGTGGAGACATGCGTGAATGGGCGTACCTTCATTGAAGGTTGTGCGTCAGGGCTGGCAACTCGGCACGTAAAAATTTACTGCCAATCATAAGCAGACCGGAGTTCCGCTGTGGCGACCCCTAACCGGGAAAAGCCGAAAGACACAACAACAACAACTAAAGCAACAACATCCTTTTAAGAGCATGCTGAATACATAAGACATAGACATTATGCTGAAAAAGGTAAACATTTTTATGACAGAACATAAATAAAACATATTACTAACACTGGGTACAAATTCCAGGTCCTGCTGCCCTAACTAAAGAATGTCAGCAATTCCATACAGCTGATGAACATACTGCTCTGTCTAGCACCAGTACCAGAAGGCTGCGAAGTTCTGCCTGGAAATTAGATAAGAAATTCTCTTAGATTCTTAAGAAATTAAACAAACAGATGGTTGAACTGCTCACCTCATTAATTCTCTTTATTAAGTTTTAATCTTTGACATTAGAGGCACTTCAACAGAAGTGCTGTTCTAAATACATTATCAGTGTACAAAGAAAGGAAAAAAATCATAACGTATACACTAATTTCCTAATTAACTGCTGAGACTGTTACATACTGGTGTCTGTCACTTCTACCCTATCCTAACTGACAGCAGGGACAACCATGCCAAACACTGCATACACTGACTGTGTGAATCATCAATCCGAAGAATGAGGAGCCAGAGAAGTGGGGTCATAAACTTCGGGCAATTACATTAAAATTATGTTACTTCTGTGTAACTATTTTTCACAATTTCATCAGGACAAAACATTAGGAGAAAAGAGTCACTGAACTGGATGCAGTCTGTTACAGAATAATTATATGCACTCCTTTAAGCAAACAATAATGCCCAACAGGGTGTGTGTTATTGTGGAAATAATGCCTGCCCAGGAGTGTTACACCCCTGGAAGGGCATCATTTCCACAATAACACACACCCTGGCAGGCATTATTGCACTTAGAGAATTGTTTTACTTATTTATTTTTTGTAACTATATGTTTTTTTATATATTTTTGATGGAAAATAGTTCCTCCGCCTAAGGTGTCAAACTTCCTGTAGTATATGTTAATGGTGCTTGAGGAAGCATTTTCATTCACAATATAACACTTTAAAAAAAAATATTCAGGTGTTTATTTTTTAGTCCCTTACTCCCAAAATGTTTGGTTTATTGCTAGTCGTTGGAGATAGAAGTTACTAAATAATGACATACATTTGAGTTTCAGACTTTAATTTCCTTTAGAAAATTCATGTTAACACAAATCCTTTACAAGTCTGTAATTTTGTAACTGCAATAATTCAAATCTGTTCCTATTTCTGAACCTTTGCTCCCCCTTTATTTTAGGCTTTATCTAGATTTCTTCAGCTGAAAGCTTCATCGGTATGCAAACCTCTTAATTCTGCTAACAATGACCATCTCGCTCTCTGACTCTCTCACACGCACACACACACACACACACACACACACACGCATGCACACGCATACGCTTTAAAATTTTTTTTTTTCTTTTTATTTTACACTCACTAAACAGCAAACGTGCTGCTTAGTGAGCATAAAATAATGGAGGCCGTTAGGTTTTTTCAGTCCGAGCTCCAAGGCAGCTTGATATGCTGCCATGAAATGGTGGTCTTGTTTTTCAGCGGACATTACCTGTATATTAACACCCTGCTGGAGAACGTTCGTTCACCAGTCAGGGTGTGTTCTACAGGTCGCCCATTCTCTAAAAAGTATTAAAGCCTGGTTAACAACTAAAATATGAAATCTCCACCATTTAATTTCCAGTGATGAAAATGTCAATAAATCATAATAAAGCTGTACTCCTTTTATTGCATATATAACACACCATTTTACAGTTGCAAAAATGTAAAACCTGCAAAGCCTGAAATTCTGTTCACGTAAGTGTAAAATATCTTTATACATTATCTTTTGTCATATATGTAAAGAAAGTACAACCAGAAAATGGGTAAATCACCAGGACCCCTGTGAAAATGTGCCTAGCTCAGCAGGGTTAACACAGTTATCAATAAATTAATAAGTAAAATCACTTTTGCTTACATGCATAAAAAATATTAATAATAACTATAAAATGTAAAGCAAATATTTATGTCAATTGGTAGACTATGTAAAGTATCAGCTGGTATATAACAGTAAAAGTAAACCGTTTCCTCTTTAGCTTTACAAATATGTAGAAACACCAAGAAGAAGAAATGATGATATACCTATCATGCTTAGTTGACTGTAAAGTGACCCTTTATTAATATATCTCCCTCCCTCTTTGGCACTGTTTTATAGTCCAAAACTCAGGTGGCTTAATTTATACTTCACAATTCACCACTCATGGTGCTAATGCAGCCTTGTACTTCATGATCCTTTTGGAGAAGAAACATCTCAGAATTTTTACCTTGATGTGACACTTTTGACTCTCCCAACATTCTTGCCTTCTTCCCATACATTTATTCTGCATGTCAACTCTCTGTATCACTCTGTACAAACAAATTGTAACCCCTCCCCTTTAGAAGCCGCATGTTATTTAATGCTAAATCATGTAAAACTTCCTCATAATTAATCCACTATAAACCTTCACCACGTTCACAAACCTCTTTTAGACACCTCCCAGTAATTTCATACTCTTCACTTTCCTAGGCCCTAATAACTGAGCAGCATTCCACAACTGATCTCGCTATACACACATACAGCACAGTAAGTGCCTTAGCCATCCTTTAGTTCTAACTTCTGCAGGTGTAAATCACCATGTTATTAGCTTTACCTAACCATTCTTCTACAAATTATTTAAAAGTCACTGTAATATCAATCCCTAGGTATTTTTTATTTCATTCACTTCAGCTCTTGACCATTTCAGTATATACATTTCAACTGACTTACTCTATATTAAAGTGTATTTTGCTACTCTTTCTCTGCATTACACCTTAACTGCCATATGACAGTCTGTAGTTACAGCTTGTTCAAAATGCCTTACTTTTTCTAAGCTTTCACCCATACCTCTCTACCTCTTAAGAGTAAGAAATCCGGACAAAGCTGTAAATAATGGGGGGACAATGACTCAAAAATATGGGCACTTTTTATATATTGCTCTTACAAACTTAGAAAATTGATAGAATAACAGGTTTTGTGTTAGCATGAATTTTCTGAAGGGTATGAAGTCTAAAACTCAAATGTTTGTCATTATTTTCTTACTTCAACCTTTAATTATTTGTCAACGATCTGCCAACAAACCACAATTTTATGAGTACAGACCAAAAGAAAAAAAGAAAAAAGTAATTTGGCTTTTTCTGGTTAGGGATCACCACAGCGGATCACTGGTCTGCTTATGACTGGCAGTGGATTTTTACGGTGCCGAGTTGCCAGCCCGGCACCCAACCTTCAGAGAAGGCACAAACACACAGACTCACGCACCTACCTGCATGTCTTTTAACATTCAGTCGATCACAGGGAGGACATGCAGACTCCGCACAGAAGGAACTCCAGCCGAGAATCAAACTGTAGAAAGTCTATTGCTGTGAGGCAACAAAGCTAACCACTGCACCACCACGGCCAACAAGAACAGTGAGCAAACCTCTCAACTGTACAGATTTTCACATAATGTCCAGATTTTTGCTTCATATCACAGAATGTCCTGATTTTTGCTTCATATTTTGGTATAACATATGAAGCAAAAATCTGGACATTCTGTGAAACTCTGTACAGTTGAGAGATATGCTTTCACAGACCAAAATATGAAGTAAAAATCTGAACATTCTGTGAAAATCTGTACATTTGAGAAGTATACTTTCACCCCTTACTAGCTACAGTTTCTGCCTTATTATTACTTGCAAAAGGATCTTTCCTTTGGTACCTCAGGTTATATATAAACATGTCCACTAAAGAGTACTGGTGTACTCTAAGCTCCTCACTGTCCAATCTCCTAATGTCACATTAAGGTCTTATGTCAAAAGTCATGTGCCAATCCATCCTTTAAACAGACCTGAATCTAATAAATTTAAATTTGTGCCCCTTCAATGACTCCATCAAACTTAATATTAAATCTTAATCTTCTAGCCCTTGATTAAGCAGTGTAGAACATATCAAGCCAATGTCAGCAAAACTTAAAGTCCAATGCAGCAGATTTCTGAGGTGCATAATATTCAGCTCTTTTTCACTTGATTATAGGTAGCAGTACTTCGTTCAGCAAAGTTGGCAATCAGTGCTAATTATTTTCATATATAAGGCATGCTTCAAAATGTAAAGTGCAGCTTAACTATTTATTTCTTAGAGAAACACAAATTTGTTCATTAACAGTTGTGTTTATATATATATATATATATATATATATATATATATATATATATACACACACACATATGTGTGCATGTTTATATATTAAATATTTTATATATATATATATATATATATATATATATATATATATATATTTATTTAAATGTACAAGAGGCTAGAAGGTTGGGAAGGGGTACAAGAAGATTGGAAAAGAGGGGAGAGACAGTAGTCTAAGAAGAAGAAGAGAAAAAAGAGAGGAGAGGGAGATGAGAGAAGCTAGAGGATCAAGGGAGGGTAAGATTGTTATAAGGAAAAAAAGTTGAGTTGTGAAAGTATAGGTGTTTGGTACAATACTGTATAGTAAGTTGTGAGATAAGTTTCAAATTAAGACAGTGATGGGTTCTGAAAGGGTTACCAGTGTGGCAAAGCGGGCAGTATTATATAGCAAGTTGCTAGTTTATTTAGGTTAGCTTTCTTAAGGTTGAAGATAGAGAGGCATAAAAGAGAGTAGATATATGGATGATAGGAGTATAGTCTGGTAGATAGAGGGTAAAATGGTGGTTTACGGTATAAGGATCCTCTGGTTTTTCTGTTAACTGAAAGTGAGATTGTTATCAATAGGTATTTCTTGCAGTTTTTTTGTTGAGTCAGTCAGGAAGACAGTGGCGTCGATGGACATGGTGAAGTATTCTGAGTTAATGAGGTAAATCTGAAGGGTAGATGCTGAACAAATAATAAGGTGGGTCGTCGTATTGGATGCAGGTAAAATGGGCAATAAGGAAGAGATGTGTGGTTGTCCCAAAATTTGTTGTCCTGTTACTCGAATAAGAACTAAACCATTTAATGGCAGGTTATCAGGTTATCATATGAGAGGGACACAAGGATGTTAATTAAAGAATTATACATATTGAATGCTTTAAGTCAATGAATAGAGCAGAAGGAAAGATTAGTGTTTAATTTACTTATTTGATGGTATCTACAAAGGAAAGGAGGGCAATTAGGTGCTATGGTGAGGTCTAAAAACCATGTTGACAGTTAACTATAATGTTGTGTGTTGAGAGAGATACTGTACAAGTTGCTGATGAATACATTCTATGTTTGTGTATATATGTATATATATATATATATATATATATATATATATATATATATATATATAATGTGTGTCTTTGTGTGTGTGTATATGTGTGTGTGTGTGTGTGTGTGTGTGTGCGCGTGTGTGCATGTGTGTGCATGTGTGTGCATGTGTGTGTGTGTGTGTGTGTGTGTGTGTGTGTGTGTGTGTGTGTGTGTGCTAAAAAATGATTATACACTCAGTTTACGCTGAAGATGCTTGGCAACTGAAAAGGAAAAGTAAGGAAAATAATCTCTGAAGCTGGTTAATGTGTTTTTGCTTTTGTGCAAGACACAAGAATAAATCTGACTTTGATATGTCTCATAACTTGGAAGCAGGGTGCTACATGACCCTAGTTTACTCAGATATTACGTATGAAAACGGTTATATAAAGCACAATGCAGGAAGAGCTAAACATTTTAAATGAGCTGTAAGAAATACTTCCATCCCTCATTGTAAGTGACCTACAGATGGTGAAACTGTGAAAATGTGTTGTGAATATTCCGTTATTTTGTTCAGATCATTCTACTGAAGCTTTTTTAGTGAAATCCTGGGTTAAATAACCATTACGTAGCTAGATAATGTTTGCTGATAAAGGAAACAAAACACAAAATAGATATTAGAGAAAAAAAAGAAAAAAAATATAGAAAGACCAGGTTAGAGCAAACACCAAGATGTGTTTAAATATCTAGCTCAAATCAAATAGAAAAGTACATATGTGTTAATATCCAGTGACTAGACAGAAATTTACATTCGACATATATGCTGAATGTAATATTACACCTCAATCTAGCATATGTTAAGAAGTGCACAAAGTGAGGTGTTGTTTATCTTAGCATATGGTCGATAACATTTAAAAACAAAATTACGGAACACCTGGATGATGCACAAAGCAAAAATGCTTTAATTCAGCATGTCAACAAAAGCACATTGGTTTGGAAAGCATTTGCTTGCAGAAGTGGGAAGTTCACTAACCAATTAGAACATAAGGAATACCAGTGTTAAATGTAAACTAAATGCTTGTCTGCCAGGCTTAACCAAGGTTTAGTCTAAAATGTTTTCTGAAAGGAAGGCAGTTAAAACATGAGACTGTTTTGTCAAGCACTTGCCAATTGCTTTAAACAAGAACCTGACTGCCCTTGTGTTTAGCATGTGTGTTTAGCAGGCACTTGACAACCACACTAAAACATTTACTCATGACAGTTTTTACAAGTATCAGTAGCTGCTAATTTTTGTCGTCATGTCCTTTCTGATGTCATTTCTCCTGAGTGATTAAACAATGAGTGGTTTAAAGGGAGTGATTATTACTGTGATTTATCTGAATAACATCATTTCAGACACTCAGATGAATTATAATTCTCTCCATTTGGTTTGTTGCACTTTTACTCAGATAAGAACACCCTAAGGGTATCTGTTGCTTATACAATGGAATGGATTTTTAAGAATGAATCCAACTTATTTCAGCCTATTTTTTTTCATTAGTTCATCAGAACAAAGCATCTGAAGGAAAGAGTCAATCAAATGGATGTAATCTGCCATGGGACAACTATTTCCATTCCTTTAAAAAGCATAGCTATGGCAACCACCGACTAACTTCCCTGGTAAATTACACAGCAGCAGCTAAAAACAAGTAATATAATTTCCAGCAATAGTCTTCAAACTACAAACATCTCATCCTTTCAATTACACATACAACACCTGCAGTATGTCACTTTCAGTACAATAGCATTGTTCAGAACCCTCTTCCATCTCTGGTCAGTCACTTTCCAGTGTGATTGAAAAAAAAGTAATTGAGATGAGACTACGTAAATTACTGTCACAGGAAAATGCATACATCTTGCATCATTTATTTTTGCTTCTTAATATAGACATGGTGTACAACAACTAAACCTCAACTGGAAAGGAAAGGAAAACGCTGACACTTGTCTGGGAAATTAACCCAATTATAGTTTTAAATCATTTTAGGGTACTGGAATGCTCACTTTGATGTGGTTAATTCTCATAGGAGGTAATAGTTTTTTTGGAAAATATCACAGCAAGAGGTTTCCTGGTTCGATTCTCAGGTGGGGTGCCTTCTGTGGAGTCTGCATGTCCTCCCTGTGTTTGCATGGGTTTCCTCTGAGTGTTTTATTTTCCTCCCACATTCCAAAGACATGCTGCACGTGGACTGGACACTCTAAACTGGCCATAGATATGAGTGTGTGTGCAAGTGTATGGTGTGGAAGAACTACCACAACAGGGCTAGCAACCCAGCAGTGTAAACCTTAGCTCTAGATGATTGTCACTGTTGAAGTGACATCCCAACCCCATATGCAAAAATGGGAAAGGGGTTGTGGACAGATGGATGGATGGATGTCTCTCGAAAAGGCAGCTTTTACTTTCTTAAACCAGAGGACTTTTTTAAATTATTATGACCCTCCTGACTTACTGTAATTTATAATATGCCACAGCCACGTGGCAGTGCAAACATTAACTCTAGTTGATTGTCACTGTTGATGTGACACCCCAACACCACGTGGAAAAATGGGAAAAGGGGGTTGTAGGTGGATGGATGGCTTTATAAAATGGGAAAAGAATACTGACCAATCGGACTACTAGTTAGCTGTATGCCACACAAAGCCGAAAATTAATGCAGGCCACCTAGACCTCACATTCAGTCACAGATCCTCTATTCTTCACAACCTTCAAAATCTCAATATGGCAGAATGTTTTCTCTCACCACTAACTTCCAATGAAAGAAGACTCTGTGGTCAACTTCCATATATCTTTAACAAAAAAGGCAGAACATACCTGTAAAACACAGAAAAATATAAATTAAAATGAAAAAGTATCATGAAAACTCTAACTACAGGGGCACTACTAGAAAACTTGATAAAACCTTTAAAACATACTGTTTAACATTATTTTAAATAAATGCTTATCACTGTGCCAAAATGTAACATTTTAGCTCATTTTTTCCACGTGCCATCTACACACTTCAGCTAAATGAACTATGACAATGATGCTGTACAACAACCAACATCAAAAATGCAATTTGCAAAAATGACTGTGGAATGACATTTACAAATGACACTGTACAATGGGAAGCTATTTCTAGAAAGCATACCTAAAATGAACACCCTGAAAAATGTATGTCAAAATTCCATACAGTTCAAAATATATAAATCTGTACTGCAGTCAATTAATTAAAACGGACAATATATTTTCTGACATTTTTTTCAGTAAATGACCATAGTATTGTCAAAAATGTGCATTTTGACCTATAATTTTCTACATATTATCTCTGGACCACCACCACTTGACTATTACAATGAATTTGTGCAACTCAGATCTAAAATGTAATTTACAACAAATAACTCCAAAAAGACATTTATAAATAGAATTATTTAATGGAATTCAGCAGTTTTGACATAATGGTCCCTAAAAGGACTACTTTGAAAGGTTCATACCATAATTTCACATAAGTATAACACTGTACAACAATTAGTTAAATTAGAAGCTGGTAAAATATGACCCCCCCCCTACAACTTTTTAATGTTTTCTTTTTTCAACAAATGCCCGTAACGCTGCCAAAACTTGTACACCAAGCAAAGATCACAGCTCAGTAGTCTGTATTATATAGAGTAAGGAGGAGTAATTAAAGCCTCCCATGAGTAGGGTGTTTGGATGGTAAGTGTCTCCAGTAGGCTCCAGTATGCATAGTGAACTTATTGGGACATAAAGGGTGACTTATAGCTGGCTAGGAAATGGGACACAAGTTTGTCTATGGTGATCTGCACTTGGAAGAACTCCAGAATGTCATCCTGTTTGACCAACCTAGAGGTATGCCTGTTATTGATGTATATTGAGACTATACCTCTCAACCTCTTAGAGCAAGAAATCTGAACAAAACCATAAATAAAAGTGGGACAAAGGCCCAAAAATAGGGACAAGTTTTAAATATTGTTCTTACAAACTTAGAAAGTTGATAGAATAACAGGTTTTACATTAGTATGAATTTTCTGAATGGCATGAAGTCTGAAACTCAAATGTCTGTCATTATTTTTTCATTTCAATCTTTAATGATTTGCCACGAATTTGCCATATGAGGCAAACATCTGGACATTCTGCGCAAATCTGTACAGTTAAGAGGTATGATGAGACACCTCCATCTTTAGCCCTTGTCTGTGCAGCTACTGGTCTAAAAGTGTACAGGATGCATACTTAGACTGAGGTTGTAGTATCTTACAGTATATTCTTACTTCAAGGTCCTGTAAACTACATATACCAGGGGTGTGTGGATATTGTCTCCATCCCAAAATTTACATCTTCCACATGGTCTAGTATTAACTGATCTTTCTTGCTATTATTCTTATAATTAACTCTATCTGGGCCACATAACATTCTATATAAATTCAACTTATTTTTGTAAATGAATTTGGGCTCCTTTCCTACCACTTCTGAGATGGCAGTATCCACCTGTAGGAGTTCCCAATACTTATTAGGGACGCATATGTTCATAGGTTCATACTAGGCTATCTGCCCTAGGGCATTTATAAGCCTAGCCAGAGTGTGTTTGGCTTTCGCCACCCATTTTAAATTAATTTTGCTATGCCCTTTTTTGAGGTTAGTATACTGTGCCTCTGTCTAACAGTGACACAGAAGTGATACCCGGGGTAAACCTACGATCTCCCATCCACTCATCAAGATTCCTCTTGAAGAGAGTCAATGAGGGACTCTGCCTAACCTGGACTGGGATTTTATTCCAGAGTGAAGGGAGCCTCTGGGTTATGAATCTGTCCCTCCAGCATGTCCTATTTATTTCAGTGCTGAGGTTCAAGTCTCTCGGCGCGTAGCTCGATGGGATTTGGATTTTCTGAGGTGCAGCATGTCCATTAATTCGGGTTGGACATGGCTTTATACGTCAGGCACAGATCACCTCTGAACAGGCGGTATGCCACTGAGTAGAGCTGGAGTTTCTTTAACCGAGCAGCATATGGCATCTGTTTGAGTCCTTTGATCCTCTTGGTGAGGTACTTTTGGGGTCTTTCCAGTTGCTGCAGGTGTCTGGTAAGGTACATCCCAAAAGGGGCATTGTACTCAATTATGGGCCTGATGAGGGATGAGTAAAGAGGCACGATGACCTCCCCTGATCTAGATGTGAATCCCTTCATGATTAGGTGGGCTATATAAAATGTTTTTCTAACCACTTTGGCCACGTGGTTGTCAAATGAGAGATTGCTATCAACTTGGGTCCCCAGGTCCCTAATTACTTCTTCTGTACTTAATGGATTACCACCTATGTGGTAATTTGTGGGCACTTTGTTTTTGCCAAAGGGATGACTATACACTTTTGGCATTTAGCTTGAGGCCATGGCTCTGGCACCAGTTGTCTGTTTCTATGAGGCCCTTTTGGAGGATGCTTGTGTCGGCTGGAGAGTCGATTATGGCGCCCAGTTTGCAGTCATCTGCGAACTTGGTCAGCCACAGTCCTTCCGTGTTGGCCTGTACCTCCGAAATATATACCGAACAAGAGAGGTCCCAGGACTGAGACTTGTGGGACACCACTTGTAACTGGTTTGGAGTCTGACATGGCTCCAGCAATTCTAACCATGTGGGTTCTGTCCTTGAGCCAGTTTGCAATCTATCTAGTGACATAGGGGTTTATATTTAAGCTGGTGAGCTTATCTATAATGCCAGTGGGGTATTGTATCGAAGGCTTTTGCAGGTCCAGGTAGGCTGTGTGGACCACCTTCCCCTCGTCAATGGCCTTGGTGACTGTTTCAAAGAAATCAACCAGGTTTAAGAGGCAGGATCTGCCCTTAACAAAGCCGAACTGGGTAGGATCCAGTGTTTGTAGGTCCCCAATATCTTTATTTATGAGGTCCATGATGATCCTTTCCATAGCTTTGCAGACCAAGCTAGTCAGGCTTATGGGGCGATAGTTTCCAGGATCCGTTGAGGCACCACCTTTATGGAGAGGGACCACTGTTGCTGTACGCCACTCTTTGGGCACATATCCTGTAGTAAGGCTGAGATTGAACAGTAGTTTTATGTTTGGGTTTAGCTCTTCTTGGAGTTCATGTAGGCCCCAGCCTGGGACACCATCTGGTCCCATTGATGCTGTGTTTTTTGCTTTGGAGAGGGCGGCTCTTACCTGAGCATCTGAGATGTCAGGGGGGCAACACTCTGCTGGGATAGATATTTGCTCTTTTGGTGGGGAGCGGGGGAGAAGTTTGCGCTGAACCTGTCAGCTAGGATGTTGGCAATGTCTGTGGGTTCAGTGTATTTTTTGTCAGTTTGGACTAATTCTGAGCATATCTGGGAATTACCACCCAGGTTCCTAACATAACTAAAGAAAGCCTTGTGATTATCCTTAGTGTCCTGTGCAATTTTTCTCTCGAAGCTGGCCTTAGACAATTTTATGTGTGCCCGTAGTTTTTTGCTAATACTGATCAGTGATGCCTTCCCTTTTTGGGATTTTGCTCTATCATTTAGTAGCTTCCTCCTTCTATTGTATAGTTTGTTTATGGCTGGGGTCCACCAGACAGGACGTCTGCCTTTGGAGGATTGGGTCTTGGTTTTATTTGGGATCGCATGATCCATGCATTCCTGAAGGTGTTCATAGAATGCGTTTATAAAGGATTCTGTGGTCTGGGCCATATTTTCCACAGGCCCAGGGGCTTTAAAGGATTCCACCTCAGTTTTGAGGAGTGTGAAATTTGCTTTAGAGAAGTTTTTCACTGTGGTTTTCTGGGAAGGCGGTGGGGTCGGGATGTGAATATCCAGTGAGATTAGTTTATGGTCTGATCTTACCAGTGAGGGATACACTTCTGGTCTGCAGCATAGAGTCCACATGTTGGTGATGATCAGGCCCAGTATGTTTTCCCCTCTTGTGGGAGTCGTAACAAGTTGTTCCATAGCATTTGAGTTTATAAATTCTAGGCACCTTTGGGCTAGGGTGTTGGAGCTAGAGTAATGCTCCCAGTCTATGTTTGGGTAGTTGAAGTCGCCCAATATAATGGTGTTTGGAGAGACCTTCATATTTTCCAGTGTTCTCAGGAAGGCCGAGTGGGGTTCCTGGGTTTGGGAGGGTGGTCTGTAGCAGGCTATAAACTGGAAGGCAGTTTTACCCACTGTTAGTTGCACATGGATAGTCTCTGATGCTTCGTGCTTTGCCACCAACCTGGAGGTGTGGGTATCTTTGATGAATATCGATACTCCCCCTCCATTTGTGGTTCAGTCCAAGTTTTGGGGCCGAAAAGCATGGTATGAGGTATAACCTGGTAGTGCTGGGGTGCTCTGGGAGCCCTGAACCAGGTTTCTGTTACTGCACAGATATCGATGTTCTCCATGCTAAGGAGAGTTTTGAGTACGTGCATCTTGAGGTTTAGACTTCTGGCGTTGAGTAGCATTACTCTTAGTTTCTTATCCCTTGTGATACCTATGGAGGTGGGTTTGTCTTTTGAGCCTTGCCTAAAAAAGGCACTATGGGGGTAGCAAGAGCCTTTGCCAATATCCGAAAGCCCAGGGGTGACAGGTGCAAGCCGTCCCTAGCGAAGCATCGTGGCTTGTCGAGCATATCATCCCAAGCTGACAGGCATTGGATCCCCTTTGAATGACACCAGTACTTAAGCCAATTGTTGAAATTGATCATCTTCTCTTCATATTGTGGCATCATTCTTGGTGAGGGTAAGATGCTACTCAAGGTCAGGGTTACATGCTCAGAGAGCTCCTTTATGTCTCTTTTCATGTAGTCCAGGGAGGTACGTCTCAGGTCATTCACACCAGCATGGACAATGACTGAGTCATATTTGTACTTGCCTTGGAGTGACCTGAGGGCTTGTGTTATGTGGTGGATCCTAGCGCCCGACAGGCTGCTCACCGTGACCCTCTCCTTGTTCAGCCTGGTGAGCGGGACGTCAGTGTACCTGACAATAGAGTCACCTATTACAAGTGTATCAGGTGTGTTGTTTGGTCTTAAGGGCTGTGATTGTTTGGCACACTGGCTTTGTGAGATATGTGTTGCACGTGTTTTGTTTTGGGGTAGCGGCTGCTTGGGTGTCTGCTTTGGAGGTCTCTGCTGCTTCAGCAGATCTTTATTTAGAGCCTCCGAGTATGTTTTTGTATATAGTAAGTATTGGGAACTCCTACAGGTGGATACTAGCCCAGAATTTTTGAGGGTTGTTTTGGTTAGTTTGCTGCATTTTACAGTAGAAGTTTTTTTTGTCCGAGAGAATATCTTTTTTTGTCATGTTCCTCATATGTCTAAAGCTTTGTTGATCTGATGTACTTTTGGTAGTTCGCCACTTAGACCAGGCTTTATTTCTGAGGAGGATTTTTTTCTTGGTTTCATTTGTAAGCCAGGGGGCAGCTTTGGACCTAGTTCTGATAGTACGTTTAGGAGTGTGGTGGTCTAGGATTTCTAAGAACTTAGAGTTGAAATATTCAACAGCCTGCTCAAGTGGGAGGGTTTTTAATTGAGACCAATCACAGGCACTGAGTTCACTCTGGAAAAGGTGTTGGTTAAATTGCTTGTTGGACCGTATATTCTTATATGAGGTTAGGTGAGAGGTATTAAACTTTTGCCTGATTATATAAGTCAAGGAATGGTCACTTACATCGTCAGGGAGGATAGCAACTGTATAATTTTGGTGGTAGTTATTAATAAGGATCCAATCCAAAATGCTCTCTTTTTTGTTTGGTTTGTTTATTCTTGTTGGGGAGGTAATGGTCTGAGAGAAGCCTTGAAGGTTAATGTGAGAGGTAGGGTGTTCAGTATTTATGTTCTTCCAATCTATGTTAAAGTCTCCTAGGATAATTGTTTTTTGTGGGAAGGATGTTGAGATCCATCTCAGAATATCCTCTAGAATGCTGATATTGTTTCCGGGAGGTAGATAGATACAACAGATATACAAGGATTTACTAGAGTTGAGCTGTAATTTGGAAATAAGGACTTCTGCATGGTTTTCTTTAGGTGGGTTATAGGGTATAGAGTTGACTTGTAGTCCATCTTTAAAAAGAAGTGCTACCCCCCCTCCTTTTCTTTTTATACGGTCAAGTCTAAATACGTTATAACCTGGTGGGATAATTTCATTATCATGTGTTATAGGTTTAAGCCAAGTCTCTGTTAAACATAGAATATCAAAAGAGTGTATATCCAGGAGAGCATGAACACGGGGAACTTTGTTATTTACACTTTGGATATTGAGATGTGCAATGAGGAGAGAGTTGGGGTGTTTGTTGGGGATGAGGGGGATAGTGGGATTTTTGGTGAGATGTCCAGTGGATGGGACATTATGTGGGCCAGGATTAGGATGTATGTCTCCATCCAGTAAGGAATGCTTTTTTAGAGAAAGTAAAAGAGAATGTATGTTACTAATTTGGTAAAGGGATTTCTTTGTTGTAAGGTTGTTGTATTTAATGTGGGCAAGTCTGTGGTATTTAGCTAGTATGTATCTAGGTGTGGATGAAATAGTGATATTATTAAGGGTGAATGTGAGAGTATATGGAAGTGTTTGTTTTCTTGGATGGTTAGGATGTGACCTATTACTCGGTATCCACCCATCCCCTGCATTCACCTGTTATATCAGAGGACTAGTCTTCTCTATTGACTATGCTTCCACATGTGGAATGTCTAGATGAACACCCTCCCACCTGGGATGGGTATGTCCATCCCTTTTCGCGAGTGCCTCTGACACCCAAGATGCTAATCAAACCAGAGCTACCTTGGCTACAGATGGAGCTTAATCCATTAACACTATGGTGCTGGGTTTAAACTGAGCTCTTATTTAAGGTCTAACTCTTGAGATGTGGCAGTGACAGGAAAGTAAGAAAGAAACAGCAGTAAAGTACAGTTTTGTACCGACCATAAATGTAGATGTCCGAACTGGATAGCATCTGCAGTCATAACAAGTGGGTTGTCCTGTCGTCAGGCAGCCCTGCAGTCGGCCGGATTCCAAAGTCCGGGTCCGGCTTCGGCTGATGTCGCACTCCACCCGACGTCATCTCTGTTGGTCTTCGGGTATAAAAGCATCAGCCGACGCCATTTTCCTCAGTGTTTCTTGCCCCAGATGCCAGTAGCCCTCTTGCAGGGTAAAATTTGGATAGATGCCAATGTTTCCAAATAGATAGAGGTAAACACAACAATAAGCATATATGTACATATATACAAACAAATACACCATAAAAGACTCCCCAACAGCTAGCTATTAGGAGGGTAAACACCCTAGGAGTACCACAGAGGGAAGGAGGAGGGTAATCCTGACTGCAGATGCTATCCAGTTCGGACATCTACATTTATGGTAGGTACAAAACTGTACTATGTCCTTCATGGATGCATCTGCAGTCATAACAAGTGGGTAGAATACCATAGCCAACTAGGGGAGGAGGATAAAAGTAGATTATGGTGTGTTTAGGATCCCTTGCAGTACAGCAGTGGCAAACCCTGCTCGGGATCTGGAATAAAGAGGCAAATTATAATGCTTGGCAAATGTATGCACGGAGGTCCAAGTAGCCGCCTCAATAATGTCTTTGGTTGCCACTCCTCGTAAGAAGAGTGTGGTAGTGGCTGTTGCCCTTGTAGAATGAGGTCTTATGTTCTGTGGAATTGGTTTTCCATGGAAGGAGTAACAGTATCGTATGCAATTTCCTATCCATTTGGAGATTGTCTGTTTGGAAATAGCTTTTCCTTCCCTTCCTGTTGCATAGGCTACAAAAAGTTGGTCAGTCTTTCTGCTATTTTTTGTTCTGTCCAAGTAGTAGCGTAGCTGTCTATGTACATCCAAGGTATGCAGTATTCTTTCCCTCTGTTTTGTGGGTTGGGAAAGAAGGTAGGTAGGTGGATTGCCTGGTTTAAAGATACTCTGGATACCACCTTAGGCATAAATGTAGGATTAGTCCTCAAGGACACTCTATCTTGGTGGAAGATTAGGAAGGGTTGCACTGCCATTAAGGCCTGTAGTTCTGAAACCCTCCTTGCTGAAGTAATTGCCAGTAGGAAAGCAGTTTTCCATGACAGGTGTTGTAGGTCTGCTGTTGCTGCTGGTTCAAAGGGTGCTAGTGTCAACTTTTCTAGCACAAAGTTTAAGTCCCAAGCTGGTAATGGTGGTTTCCTTGGAGGTTTTACATTCTTGATTCCTCTGAGGAACTGCCTGAGCAAAGGGTGAAAAACAGGAGGATCAAAGCTGTATTCTGCTGAAATAGCTGATGCATGTATCTTGATGGAGGAGTAGGACAGGCCTGAATGAAGAAGTTCGCCAGATACTCCAGAATGTTAGGCATATCTATGTTTGACACATCTTTTCCTCTTTCGGTACTCCAAATGACAAACCTTTTCCATTTTCCAGCATAGTTCTTTCTTGTTGAAGGTCTGCGTGCTTCAAGAATAATGTCTTTAACTCTTTGGGAAAGTTCTGGATTAGCTGCTGCTATGTGATGTTCCATGCAGTCAGTTGCAGCGTTTTTAGGTTTGGATGTATGATGTTGTAATTGTTCTGAGTTAACATCAAAGGCATCAGGGTATTGGCCACATGTTGTTCGAGACATGCTCTTCAGTAGTGGGTACCAGTGTTGTCTTGGCCAGTTTGGGGCTATCAGGATTATCCTTGGACGTTCTTCCTTGATTTTTAGCAGTACCTTGTGTATCAAAGGAAGAGGTGGGAATGCATATGCTGTTAGGCCTTTCCAGTTGAAGGAGAGTGAGTCCACTTTCCATGCTAGTGGGTGGAATGTCCTTGTGCAGAATTTTTTGAGCTGGTGATTGAGAGGTGATGCAAATAGGTCTATCTGTGGCATTCCCCATTTCTTTGAGATGGTCTTGAAGATGTCCGGGTGCAGCTTCCATTCGTGGGCATCCGGGTGGTTCTGCTTAGTATGTCTGCTAGAGTATTGTCTTTCCCGGTACAAATATTGCCTGTAACTGAATGTTGTAGCTGAGTGCCAGGGTCCACAGCTCCAAGGTCATTCTGCATAGGGGTATGAATGAGTGCCTCCCTGTTTGTTGATGTACCACATGACTGTGGTGTTGTCTGTCCTTATCATCAACTGGCCCTCTTTGAGGAATGGTTTGAACTTTTGGATTGCCAGTTTTACTGCCAGCAATTCTTTTAGATTGATGTGCAGGTGAAGTTGATCCTGTGTCCACAATCCTTGCACGCATTTGTCCAGCATGTGGGCCCCCCATCCTAGGTCTGAAGCGTCTGTTGTGATGGTCTGGCTTGGTTGACATCTGCGGAAGGGCAGGCCTGGGTTTGACTGGCATGCCTGAGCCCACCATAGGAACTCCTGTTTTAAGCATGGAATTAGTGGGATTTCTGTTTCTAGACTGTGTCTGTGTTGGGACCATAAATTCTTTAGGTACCACTGTAGTTTCCTCATATGTAGTCTGGCAAATGGGACCAAGATTATGCATGATGCCATGAAGCCCAAGGCCTGTAGAAATTTTCTTGCTGTTAACTTGTTCAGTTTTGTTAGTGCCAAGAAGTAAAGAGGAAGTTCTTTTTGTTTTTCTGTAGTCAGGAATGCCATTTGTTGTACTGTGTCCAATTCCGCCCAAGAATGTCCTTGTTTGGGATGGCATCAGCCTTGACTTTTGTAAATTGACTGTGTATCCCAGTCCTTGTAGCAAGTAAATGACCCTTTGTAAATCTGTTGTCAGCTTGCTTTTGTTGTCCCCTTGTAGCAGGCAGTCGTCCAGGTATGGGTAAATTTGAATTCCCTGTAGTCTGCAATGGGCGATTACTGATGCCAGGCATTTTGTGAATACTCTGGGCAGTAGGCAAGCCAAAGGGCAATGCTGAGAATTGATAGTGCTCTGATCCTGCAAGAAATCTGAGGTATCTTCTGCAGATTGGTCGAATGGGGACGTGCAGGTATGCCTCCTTGAGATCTAGAGTTACCAGCCAAGACTCCTTGCCCAGCATGGGAAGAAGTTGCTGTAGGGTCAGCATTTTGAATTTTGGGACAATGATGTATGTATTTAAGGTGGACAGGTCGAGAATTGGTCTCCAACTTTTTTCCTTTCTTGGAACTAGGAATAGTCTGGAGTAGAACCCCTTTCCTTGTTCTGCTGTTGGCACTCTTTCCACAGCTCTCATGTTTGCTAACTCCATTATCTGGCGTAGAGCCTCTGTTTTTGATTTGGAGGTAGATTTGGCATTCCTCTTTGACTGGTAAAGTGTGGAAGTGAAACCGGTAACCTTGATCTATGGTTTGTAAAATCCACTTGTCTTTTGTTATGTAGTGCCAGTTCTTTGAAAATAAGGTTAACTTTCCGCCTAGAGGAGCTGCTATTTGTTCCCTGGTAGGCGGATTTAGGATTAAGTCACTGTGGTTGTGCTGATGTAGTGGCAGTGGCTGTGTCTGTGCCTCTGTTGTTACCTTGCCACTGTCGTCCTCTGTAGGCACCTCCTCTGGATTGGTTTCTGCCTCCTGCCCCTTTGAAATTTAGTGGAGTCAGGAAAGGACCAATTTTTGGCAGGCCAGTTCCTGCTAAACCTTGGGGGTTGAACCTGCAAGAAATCTTTAACAGTTTGAACAGATTTTGCCTTTTCTTCCATTTTCTTCATAACCTGCTGGGCAGGTGTACCAAACAAACTTGTCTTGTCCATAGGAGCATCTAGCAACTTAGCTTTAACATGATCCGGTAAAGCTTGTTCCTTTAGCCATGCATGCCTTCTTATCACTGTGCCTGTCATGGCTGATCTAAATGAAGCCTCCAGTGCATCATAGCCACATTTTAAGGAATGGTTGCTAACCTGTTGTATGTTATTTACCATGTCTAATACATATTTCTTATCAAGAGATTCATCAGTAGTTAGTTTTTTAGTTAACTGATCAAGCATAAACTCTTGGTATTGTATCATGTGAAACTGACAGTTTAAAGCTCTAGCTGAGAGAGTAGCTGAAGTGTAGACCTTTTTACCCCATCTGTCTAGTGACCTTGCTTCCCTTTCAGAAGGAATAGGGTTTTTAGCTGTGGTCGCGGTTACTGCCTTGGGACCCTGGGATATAGTTTCTGGGTCTGCAAGTGGGGCCTTGTAAAGGTGGTGATGAGTATCTGGCACCCTGTAAAATCTGTCTGGTTTGGCAGGGGCTGGGGTAAAGAATCTCGAGCGGTGCAAACATCATTGAATCCTTCTACCACCACAGAGAGAACAGGAGGTATAGCTAAGGGCCTGTGCTGAGGAGGTGCAGAAAGGTCCTAAGTCTTTTCTGGAGTCTGAAAATCCTGTTGCTGCCATTGGAACTGTTCTCATGGCATGCAAGATTTCCCCAAAGGAGAATACTTCTGGTGGGGAAGCAGCTGGTATGGATTCTTCAGAATCAGAATCTTCTAAATTGGAGAAGGAGCCTCAGGCTGGTCAGTTATGTCTGATTCATCAGCAGAATCATCAGAAGACACTGGCTCAGGGGCTCTGCCCTAGGTCTCTTCTCTGGGGCTGAGAGGCCCTGTCTGTGTGAGATTGAGATCCTCTAATTAAAGAAATTAAATCTTCTGCCAAAGAAAGCATTTGAGAACTAGAAGAGGGCCTGGATGAGGGGGGTTTAACAGGCACTGATTTAGTAGTCTTGGCTGCTTTAGCCCTGGCGAAGGCCTTAATGGACATGGCTGCTGGAGGCCTAGCAGCACCACGTGCTGGGGTAGAGACATCCAAAGGGATGGTGTCTGATAAGTCAACCACCGTAGTGGGTAAAATTTCTGAGGTCGATTCAAGAATTGTAGCAGGGGCCTCAGTTGTAAGAATAGGTTCAGCTGTACTTTGAGCAGTTTTCTCGGTTTCGCCGAAACCGAGACACTCATGATTTGCTTTGCCGTGGTTTCGGCCGAAACCGCGGACCGCGAGTGTCGGTCTTTATCTTTGCGTTTTTTGGAAGATTGGGTAGTCAGAGGATCCGACGGCATAATGTACGCAAAATCAGTACCGAAAAACTGTTCTGCAAACTCCAACCGACGCCTAAGCGTTCGTCGGTTGAAAGAGGCACAGGCCGGACAGGCTGCTACGTCGTGGGCTGGGCCTAAACAAGGCAGACAGTAAGAGTGGAAATCTTTATGAGGTATTTGTTTCCCACAGGTTAAACAATTGTTAACTTTTTCTGACATCGGCTGAGGCAAGAAAGAGTCCCCAACGGGGTACTTAGCTTTAGAAGTCTTCGAAGTAGTATTCGGTAGAAGTAATCTCTGGATCCGACCGACCGGCACTTGCGAACAGCTTCTGCTTGGCCACGGCAAGAAAGACTGAGGAAAATGGCGTCGGCTGATGCTTTTATACCCGAAGACCAACAGAGATGACGTCGGGTGGAGTGCGACATCAGCCGAAGCCGGACCCGGACTTTGGAATCCGGCCGACTGCAGGGCTGCCTGACGACAGGACAACCCACTTGTTATGACTGCAGATGCATCCATGAAGGACATCAATGTACTGACAACTGAATGTGTATGTTTAACACCAGAGTGTTTTAGATAAAGAAAGCTTGTTGTGGAAGGTATAAAAGTCAAGCCTTTTACTAATTCAAATGAAATGCTTCATATGTAATCTATGGATTATTCACAGATGGCAGCTCACAAACATACTACAGACTTGTGATTTTACGCTTACATGACTGCCAATCCTCATACAATACCCACTCATACTTCAATATTTAATAGGCATAACAAACCTTCAATTTTAATATATTACTACACTATTATTTCACAGCATGAACAGGAATAAAAAATGGCACCCCTTCTAACTGAGGAGCAACAAAGTATTTGTACAACTATTAGTTCTCAGTTACTGAAATACATGATGTTAAGAATGTTGTGTCTTTCGGCTTTTCCAGGACTTTTCAAAATATTTGGTTCTGAAGTATTTGGGACTGGTTCGACTGGATGAAGACAAATTCTGCAAATTATACTTTGTCACTACCAGTTGTGCTGGCTGCAGGTATATCACTGTCACTGCATCTCTTTCCGTGAATTGTAGTGACCCTGGAGTTACTCAAAATTGGGGAGATTAAGGGGTCATCCCCTGCAACGGGGACATGGGAGTGAAGTCCTTCAGAGAAAAAAAAATGTACTCAGTGCAAGTCTGACACATTATTCCTACAAACAATCTGGCTTTCCAATATTCCAATATTTATAAAACTATGCTATTTCTGATGTTTCTGGTTTAGTATTAAAAAGTGGCATGTGAATAAAGAATGTCTGA
Source organism: Protopterus annectens (assembly GCF_019279795.1). NCBI lineage: Eukaryota > Metazoa > Chordata > Ceratodontiformes > Protopteridae > Protopterus > Protopterus annectens. The sequence goes on from NC_056729.1 coordinate 1,199,680,973, forward strand.
AACATAAGTCCTGCATGCTTGGAATAAAGCTGACCTAATCACTTGCAGCCCTGTATATGTTCACATGGACACAGAAGAAGTCTCCATTATACGTTTTAGTCAACTTCTAGAATGCTTTGTGAGATTGTAGGCCTTGACGATGATCAAGAAAAGAAAAATATTTTTTAAGGATAGAAATACAGTTTATGGAAAATAAAATACATTTTGTTATGATTTATAATATTTTAAGTGAAAAAATAGGGGAAGTATTAAAATATTATTAGAAATTTCTTATTAGTGATAGAGAACTTTCTAAAATATTTTATAATGTGCCTTTTATTTCTTATAGACATGGACAAAATTTAAAAGATATGCTTGTTTGAGCTTATTTTGTGTCTCCTGATGTCAATATTGTCAGATCTCCAGTAGTTTGGTACTGTTTTCTGTAATAATTGTAATATTTGTAAATTTGTGGTATGTTGTTTTAAAAAGATAAACAATATTAGATTTTATCCATCTGAATTTTTTTCTTGTAATACTGAGGGCATTAGTTATGCCCTTAGATGTCCCTGTGACCTGTTCTATATTGGGGAAAGTAAGAGGATGTTTAGAACAAGGTTACAGGAACATGTTAGGGATATCAAGAAACAAAAAATGGAAAGTACTGTTGCAGTCCATTTTAAAGAATATCATAATAGTGATTATTCGTTATAACAATGTACAATTCATGAGAAAGTATAAATCAAAATAGGATATAATTCTCTATTAAAAGATAGACTTTTTTTAAGGAATCTATTTTTATATTGAAATGCAACACCTTAGTACCTTATGGTCTTAATGGTGAGATAAATTGGAAATATTTGATCTAATTGTTTTATTGAATAATCAAGTAACTGTTGGCTTGTTTTGTATATAAGGGGCATGTCTGGGATTGTTTGTTACTTCCTGAAGGCTGTTGAGCCATGGCACTAAAGTGAAGTGTGCTTAATAAATATTTTTGGATCACTAGCCTGTTGTTTTATTTTATTTTATTTTTTGTGCGTGGTTTATATACTTTGTGAGACTACTTGAGCAGTTTTGGACAATACAACACTCCAACCCTCTCTGCATGTACTATCAAAAGTAACTGCTTGCATCTAGGGTCAGCATTCACCACCTTCTGTCTGGTAATAATGAAAGGAAACACTGTTCTCAAGCCTTATCCACCCTCTCATATTCCCCCATAAATGCTGGTATAGTGGGACATACCATTCCTACTCCTTCTCTCCCACCTGTAGTCAAGTCAGGATCAGCATACCCCTCCTAATCCCCTTCTTGTAATAATAAACTCTGGAATCAAGGACTGACCCCCCCCCCCTCCAATCCCCTCTGCAATAATACAGTGAATGCTGCTATGAAGGCTGGTCCTATCCCTACCTTTTGCTTGTAATAATTTAATAAATACTGGCATCAAGAGGTTAATCTTCCTCTAATGCGTACCCACCTAAAATTAAATAAAGGCTTGTACTAAGGTTCAACATCTCACGTTGCCTCCCCCCATAGCCGGCCTTAGGCACAGGCCAACTAGGCGGCCGTCTAGGGCGCCAATCTAGCAGAGGCACTTTTCCAGTATTTATTTGGTGTAGGTAGACCAGGATGGGGGCACCGGGTGTTGTGGTGGGGGCGCTGTGGACCCCTTTTGCCTAGGGCACCAGATGACCTAAGGCCATTCCTGCCTCCTCCTTGTAGTACTAGAGTAAATACCACTAGAAAAGGTTATCAAGCTCTCCCTGTAATAATAAAACTAATTGATGGCATCAAAGGTTACTCCCTCCGTGTCTTGCCTGTAATAATATAGGAAATGCTGTTATCAAGAGATGTGCCCTTCCACCTTCTCTCAATGCACTAATAGATTAAATGATGGTGTCAAGGCCACCCCCTCACTACTGTTCTCCCCACTTGTAACCAAAGAAATGTTTTTGCCTCCACTCGGCACCGTAAAAATCCACTGCCAATCATTAGCGGACGGCGGGAGTTCCGCTGTGGCGACCCCTAACCAGAAAAAGCCGAAAGAGTTAATGCATATGATTGTCTGGAATGATCATTTTAACTCAGGTACATGACTAATAGTTTGAGCTTTTCACTAAGCGCATCAGAATAAAAGATTTAAAGATGTACATTATTCGCTCGCAGATCATGCACCTAGTTCTACCACTGAGAGGCACAAATCATGTTACCATATTGCAAAAATATATAGAGTGTGTTCTCACCAAGAGCTCAAAATGATAAATTTGCAGGTTGGCAGTGATGCAGTTGCAGTATTGCCCACTAAGACGATATGAAAAGAAGCAACAATTTTTGTTGTTTATATGCTCGACACTACATTAGCCATTTCTTTGAGTTTCACCAAAGATGCAATGCCAAAACACCAGTTTATCTATTATATACTACTTATCCATGCAATTATTCACCAAAGATAATAAATCACTAGTTAACTGGAATCACAAAAATGAGGCGTATATTAAAAAGGAACACATAGCTATCGCTAACCTAAGCCAACAAAGCCACTAACACAGCAGTGCTACTTTCCAATGCAACATCCAGCTCAGCAGAATAAGATTTAATTTCATCAGAAGCCTAAATGTGTGTTGCTTTAGCATCTAACACAGTTCAAAGAATACACTGTGCCAGAAAGTACTTCAACAGATCTGCTGATTTTCATAATAAAACTCAGAGCAGATGATTTTAAAGAAACATTTGCTGTATATTTTCATTGCAGCATACCATCACAAGTTATAACAAATGAAAACTGATTATGATGCCAAGCAAAACTATTGTATTTAAAGGCAGCTAAAAAAAGATATGCACTTTTTCCTTTATCTGGTGAATGCTCTACCTTGCCAAACAGCGTAAAAAATGTCTACTGTTCCAGTGGCAGTTCTGCATTCAAGTAATTGCGTTTCTCAGATAAGATCTTCATCCTTAGTTCTGAATGTTCCTGCAGTCAGCTGTGCATTTCTGAGGTAGATGTAAGTGTCACCCAGCCTGAATCTATCCTGAAAAACAATAGCAGGTGGCAGACAACTGACCTGGATAAACACCAAATCATCTCAGGGTGTGACAGGAAAGTAGAGCACATGTAGAAAATGCACATGTTCACAGTGAGAGTATGCAGAATTAGGAAGGAAGGCAGCCCAGCTGGGAGATAAATGGGAGAATCAAGAATTGTGAGACAGAGGTGCTAATTGGTGAACTACTGTGTCTCCCATAAGTGCCAGCTGTGAGTTCATACCTTCAGCTTACAGTTTCCCCTCCCCTGGTACTGCCAGTTCACAAGTGTCCCTCTCATATAATATATCCACAGTAACATTTAACAGCTTCCGGCATTTATATACTCATTTTGGTATCCCTACATCCAGACAATGAACTGAAGCGTATGTCATATGAAACTGAAATGGTGGATAACAGAGTATACAGAAAACACAATGCATGTATCAGAAAATAGGTGCTTAGATATAAAATGAGTCAATGGAGGTGTATGTATGTCCTGCTGAATACCTGTTTAACATCTCATTGCCAGAAAGAGCTGCACCTACATTTTTTCCATGTAACAACTTTAACTATACATATACAGCATTCAAATGAAGAAAAATATAAGATTCTTTAAATAAATATGAATGTTATTAGTAGCAAACTTCTAAACATATGCTTTTATGAGTTTTAAGTGTTAGAAATAGCTTTCTATATTAATTGTTTTGTTAATCATCTGCTTTAATCTGCAGTATTGATTGCTACTCAATGCTTTTAGTAGTCTATATGTAACAGTTTACCAGCCTTAACCTGCAGGGCACAGGGCCCGATTTCTCCCTTTCCCCACAATGGTGGGCTAGACATATAGACAATTCTGTTAGCAGCCATATCCAACTTTCATAAATGTATCTTTGTCACGCCTCTAGAAGAGATCTTTAAATTAATACATCAAGCCAACCCTGAAGTCGCTGCATTTATTTACTTATTTATTTATTAACTGGGTTGGTAGATGGGTCTATAAAGGCTATCATAGTAACATAAACAATTTTATTACACTGCATAATATTACAAGATAACACAAGCAAATTCAGTGAATATTTAGACTGAATATTTGCAGAACACAGTACACAAAAAGAAAATACTTTTTTATAGATTATTTACATTATTTATACACAAGCATTTTCACTGTCAAAAGATACTGATCCAAATGATGATGATCAGGGCTAAGGTACCAGAATGACTTACAGTAACAACAATGGTGCTATTATATTTATGGAGGGGGAATGGAGCTAGGATATCCTTGGAAAAACAGCAACACATTTAAGTACATAGAATGTGGGAGGGTGTAACCCTGAAGAGCATCATAGTATTTAAATATGACAGAGGTGAGAGGGGGAACAGCAAGTCCATAAGCATAACATTTAAAGTATAGGGGTTACCCACAGAGGCCCAGTAGGTAGCATTGCTACCTCACAGCAAAGGTTCACTAATAGAGTCTGCATATCACCCTGTGTTTGCATGGTTCTTTTCCAGGTACTCCAATCTCCTCCCACATCTGAAAGACATGCATAGGTGAACTGGCAAATTTACATAGTTCATCGATGTGTGTGTGCCTGTTTGTGTGTTGTTTTTACATAGACAATATCCAGAAGCTCTGACTAATGATGTTGTTAATTAAATTATTAATTACCAGATTTATTTGCCCATATTTTAAGAAAATCTTAAGACAAGCACTGACAGTTAATAAAATACAGCATCTGATAAGAATTTTATAAAACAATGTGAGATATGCTGTAAATAGTTTAACAGGCAAAAAATCTTTTGTGACAAGTGGAATGTATTGAAATGGATAAAGACGGATTAACCCACCTTCATTTTCACATTTATTTTTAAGGGGAGCAACAATACTGAAAATAGATTCGAAAACAACAGTAAGGGTAAAAGGGCCAATGGTCAGTCCCTAGGTTCGTTTGCTGTGGTTCCTGTAAGCAATGTAAATACACTAATACACATAAATATGCTTTACTTGTAAAAGGTTCAGAAATTATTTATGCTAATACTTCTGTAAATTGTAATTCTTCTGGTGTGATTTATGTGGCCACTTGTCTTTCACGTTCATATTTTCATACGGGAAAGACTAGGAATAAACAGAAGCAAAGCATTTACCAGCATTTGTATGCTGTTTACTTAAAAGGATGTCATAGGTTCATAGGTTCATAGGTTTATACTAGGCTATCTGCCCTAAGGCATTTATAAGCCCAGCCCAAAGTTTTGTGGCTTACGCCACCCCTTATATGAAAAAAATACTGTACCCATTAGTTTGTTGTGCCTCTGTCCAGCAGTGACACAGAGATGATTCCCGGGGTAAACCTACGATCTCCCATCCACAGGTCAAGATTTCTCTTGAACAGAGCCAGCGAGGTGCTCTGCCTCACATGGACCGGGATTTTATTCCACAGCATAGGGAGTCTCTGAATGATAAATCTATCCCTCCAGCACGTCCTATTTATATCCGTGCTAAGGTTTAAGTCGCTTGCTCTAGTGGTTTTGTTGGATTTGGATTTTTTGAGGTGGAGCATGTCCATTAATTCAGGGTTGGACATGGCCTTGTATGTCAGGCACATGTCACCTCTGAGCAGACGGTATGCGACTGAATAGAGCTGGAGTTTCTTCAATCTGGCAGCATATGACAGATTTTGGAGTCCCTTTATCCTTTTGGTGAGGAACTTTTGGAGTCTCTCCAATTGCTGCAGATGTCGGGTGAGATACATCCCGAATGGGGCATTGTACTCGATCATTGGTCTGATAAGTGAAGAGTACAGGGAACAATGACCTCACTAGATCTGGATGTGAATCACTTCATGATCAGGTGGGCAATGTAGAAGGTCTTTCTAACCACTTTAGCAATGTGAGTGTCAAAAGAAAGGCCACTGTCAACCTGGGTCCCCAGGTCCCTGATAACCTCTTCTGTGCTTAGTGGATTGCCACCTATATGGTAGCTTGGGGTTACCTTGTTTTTCCCGAAGGGTATGACTATACATTTTTGGCGTTTAACTTCAGGCCATGGCTCTGGCACCAGCTATCTGTTTCCGTGAGTCCCTTCTGAAGGATATCCGTGTCCGATGCACTTTCCACTATGGCGCCCAGTTTGCAGTTGTCTGCAAACTTTGTCAGCCAAAGTCCTCCCATGTTGGCCTGTACTTCTGAGAAGTAGATGCCGAGCAATAGGGGGCCAAGGACCGAGCCCTGTGGGACACCACTTGTGACCGGCTTGGAGTCTGACATAGCGCCAGCAACTCTAACCCTGTGGGTTCTGTCCTTAAGCCAGTTTGCAACCCATCTTGTGACATATGGGTTTACATTTAAGCTGGTAAGTTTTTCTACAATACCCGAGTGGGGTATTGCATCGAAAGCCTTTGCAAGGTCAAGGTAGGCTGTATGGACTGCCTTTCCCTCATCAATGGCCTTGGTGACTGTTTCGAAGAAGTCGACCAAGTTCAAAAGGCATGATCTGCCCTTGACGAAGCCAAACTGGGTCGGGTCCAATGTCTGCAAGTCCCCTATATCTTTGTTTATGAGCTTCATTATGATCCTCTCCATAGCTTTGCAGACTAGACTTGTTAAGCTTATGGGGCGGTAATTACCAGGGTCCGTAGAGGCACCGCCTTTGTGGAGTGGGACCACAGTTGCCGTACGCCACTCCTTGGGCATGTATCCTGTGGTAAGGCTGAGATTAAACAGCTGCCTTATGTGCGGGTTTAATTCCTCATTTAGCTCGTGTAGCACACAGCCGGGGACAGACATGATGCTGTGTTTTTAGCTTTAGAGAGAGCAGCTTTCACCTGCGCATTTGAGATGTCTGGGAGGCTACACTCCGCTGGGATAGTTATCTCTCCTTTAGGGGGGGAGAGGGGGGTGAAGTTTGCACTGAACCTGTCTGCCAGTATGTTGGCAATGTCTGTGGGTTCAGTGATTTTTGTATCATTTTGGACTAATTCTGAGCATATCTGGGAGTTTCCACCCAGGTTCCTAACATAGCTGAAAAAGGCCTTATGATTGTCCTTTGAATCCATGGCAATTTTTCTCTCAAAATTGGCCTTAGTTGATTTTATGAGTGCTCGTATTTTTTTACTAATAATGATCAGGGGTGACTTCCCTTTTATGGATTTTGTTCTATCATGTAATAGCTTTCTCCTCTTATTGTAAAGTTTGTTAATGGCTGGGGTCCACCAGACTGGACGTTTGCCCTTTGTGGAAAGAGTCTTGGTTTTATTTGGGATTGCCTGATCCATACAGTCCTGGAGGTGTTCACAGAAGGCATTTGTAAGGGCTTCCGCAGCTTGGGTTGTGGTTTCCACTGGCTCAGGGGCCTTGAAGGATACCACACCAGTCTTGAGTAGTGTGAAGTTTGCTTTAGAGAAGTTCTTCACTGTGGTCTTTTTTGTTTGGGGTGGGGGCGGGATGTGGATTTCCAGTGAGATTAGTTTATGATCAGATCTCACCAATGAGGGATATACTTCGGTGTGGAGCATTTTGTCCCCATGTTTGTGATAATGAGATCTAGTATATTTTCTCCTCTCGTGGGAACAGTGACTAGCTGTTCCATGGCATTTGAATTTATGAACTCCAGGAACCGTTGGGCTAGAAAGTTAGGGCTTGAGTAATGTTCCCAGTCTATATTCGGGTAGTTGAAGTCACCCAATATGATGGTGTTTGGAGATACATTTATACCCTCCAGTGTCTTCAGGAAGGCTGTGTGGGGTTCCTGAGTTTGAGAGGGTGGCCTGTAGCATGCTACAATTTGTAGAGCAGTTTTGCCTATGGTTAGTTGCACCTGGATGGTTTCCGAAGCTTCGTGCGTTACCACCAACCTGGAGGTGTGGGTATCCTTTATGAATATGGACACACCCCCCCCTTTTGTGGTGTGGTCCGGGTTTTGGGGCCGGAACGCATGATATGAGGTAAAACCTAATAGTGCCGGGATGCTCTCAGGAGCCTTGAACCAGGTTTCAGTTACAGCACAGACATCGATGTTCTCCATACTGAGAAGGGCCTCGAGTGCGTGCATTTTGAGATTTAGACTTCTGGCATTGAGCAGCATTACCCTCAGTTTCTTCCCATTTTTTTTCCTAGGGTGGTAGGTTTAGAATTTGAGCCTTGCCTAAAAAAGGCACTATGGGGGTCGCAAGACCCTTAGCCAATATCGCGAATCCCAGGGGTGACAGGTGCAAGCCGTCCCTTGCGAAGCAGCGTGGCTTGTCAAGCATGTCATCCCAGGCAGACAGACACTGGATCCCCTTTGAATGACACCAGACATTAAGCCAATTGTTAAAGCTGATCATCTTGTCTCTATATTGTGGCATCATTCTTGGTGAAGGAAGGATACTGCTCAGGGTCAGGGTCATACCTGCCTGGGCTACATAATCAGAGAGCTCCTCTATGTCTCTTTTCATGTAGTCCAGGGAGGCGCGTCTCAGGTCGTTCACACCAGCATGGACAATGACTGTGTCATATTTGTACTTGCCGTGGAGTGACCTGAGTGCTTGTGTTATGTGGCAGATTCTAGCGCCCGATATGCAGCTTACTGTGACCCTCTCCTTGTTCAGCCTGGTGAGTGGGACGTCAGTGTGTCTGACTATGGAGTCACCTATGACAAGTATGTTTGGTGTTGTATTTGGCCTTAAGGGCTGTGACTGCTTTGCACACTGATTTTGTGGTTTACGTGTTGCTTGTGGGGTGTCTTGAGGTAGCAGTTGTTTGGGTGTCTGCTTTGGAGGCCTCTGCTGTTTGGGTAAATTTTTACTCAGAGCCTCCGAGTATGTCTTTGTGTGTTTATGTGTTTGATTCAGTGGTGTGGTAGCATTATGTGAGGCTGGTTTTGTGGTGTGTGTAGTTGCCTTCTCCTCCTGTCTGGTCTTGCCAGTCCTGAGTTGAGAGAGCTCAGCCTCCAGTTTGGCTAAATAGCTGCATCTCTCAAGTATTTGTGTTATGTGCGAGGAGGAGAGGGTTGTCTGTGTACATGAGGCAGTTATAACATTGCCTCAAGATTCCCAGATTCACCAGCTGGACCGGAGAAGAGATTGACAACTGACGTTTGGACATGCTAGAATAATATTGGGAATTCCTTAATAATTGAAAACAAGGGCCAGTGGGGAGTGAGGGTGTAGTGCTTTTAAGTTTTAGTGCTGACTTATATAATTGCTTTAGTGAGCAAGTGCCAGGTAACTTGACTGCAATGTGTTACAAGTAACTAAATGCAAAATTGACAAACATTAACTTTCTTTCAAGTGAAACAAGGAAATAAGTACAGTAAGCAATACAGATATCACTAGTGATCCAAAGAAGCTGAGAAGCGTATTAGGTGGAATTAGCGTTCCAGGGAAATAACAAGCAAACAAACAACAAGCATATAAACAAAGCTAGATTCAGCAGGCCTGGATCTAGTCTATGCTACAGCAAACAAGGTGTACCAATTTCAGTAAGATACAGTTCATATATTCAGGCACTATAAACCTTTAACCAGAAATTCCCAGCTCAGAAGGGCAGAGTCCAGCCTCTTCTCCCACAAGAATGCAGACCACGAACCTTCTTAATGTAAAATAACTGGCCTGAAGCCCAAGTGCTTAAACCAGAACTAATACACTTGGACACTGGGCTCTCAATCATCAGTTCCCAACTTAGAAGGATGAAAGCTACCTGTCCTGCCACCACAGTGCTTGCCACAAACCTTCCTAATGTAAAACAACTGTTCTGAAGCCCAAGTGCTTAATCCAAAAGACTTAGAATGATAGCTACACTTTAATCAAGTTACAACCAAGCAGTAATAAATACAATTGAATACTTTAGAGAATGTCTGGATTAGTGCTCAAGTTACACAAACAAAGCTAGATCCAGCAGGCCCAAATCCAGCCTATGCCACAGCAAACAAGGCGCACCAACTTCAGTAAGAAGCAGTTCAGATATGCATGCACTATAAGCCTTTAACCAGAAATTCCCAGCTCAGAAGGGCAGAGTCCAGCCTCTCCTCCCACAAGAGTGCAGACCACGAACCCTCTTAATGTAAAATAACTGGCCTGAAAGCCCAAGTGCTTAAACCAGAATTAATACACTTTTAGAATAACAGACACTGAGCCCTCAATCAGCAGTTCCCAACCTAGAAGCATGTAAGCTACCTGTTCTGCCACAACAGTGCAGACCACAAACCCTCTCAGTGCAAAACAACTGGTCAGAAGCCCAAGTGTTTAAACCAAAAGGCTTAGAATGAGTTACACCAAGCAGTAATAAATACAACTGAGTATTTTTAAGATCATGCCTTAGCAAGGCACAGTGAACTGTTTTAATTTCAATGACATTACATTATTAATCCTGCAAAAAGTGGAAAAGCCTATACGGGGAGATTGGAATAATTGTTATTTAAAAGAGAATTATACTGGCAACTTGCTTCAAGGTGGATAAAAATGTGGATATTAGTGATGCAATTTCCATTAGTAGCAGTATTTAATCCATTAGTAGTATCCTTAAGAAGCAAAGGGATATGATGAAATAATTTTTAGAACTTTTAACTTTAGATACATTTTATGGCAGTTTTTATTGATGGTGGGTTGTTACTGGTGGTTGTAGTCATGTGACATAAAAGTATAAATAAAAATATAAATTTGATGTTATATTTTGCCTTTATTCTGATGAACTCTAGTATTTGAAGTGATGACAGTGCTTATTTTTTCTGTATTAGACTCCCGTATTTGGACTATGTTTGTTTCCATACAAATGGAGCTAGAAAGAATCATACCCTGTACGCTTGCCTGACTATAGGAAGCAGCTCATTATGAGTTTACAGCCTTAATACACTGCATAAACTGTCAGACCTTCATTAACTTCATTTTTTGATAAGCCACCTAGTTTTATAGCCCTGCAATAATGCCAGCCATTGTTGTTCATGAAATGCATTTTGATGTGAAATATGTTGTTCTGTTAACTTTTCAGGTGAATTAGAGTTGTCTGGTGCTTAAGGCTCTGAAGTGTTAATGAACTGCTTCATGTGAAAAAAAAAAACAGGGTTTGAATCTTTCCACCTCCATTCCCTACAGGGTGACTTTGAGCAAGTCACGCAGACAGTGCTTCTGGGTCACAAAGAAAAGGGAGACTTTGTCAAGTGAGTCTACAAATACATAAAAACAAATAATGTTTAAAATTTGTCCTGTCATTAACTTTTTGGCTTTATCCAGAATATTTTAGCAAAGAAGTTGAGAAGTAATTTTGTTTGTTCTTTGAAAGATTTGTGGCTTTCTGGTAAACTAATGTGGACTGCAATCATTTAAATAATGAGAGGCATATGAGATTCAGACATTATATCCTTCTGAAAATGCTTGCTAACGCAAAACTTGTTATTCTAGTAACTTTATAAGAAAAATATTATAATAAATACCAACTCCACCACCCAATTCAAAAATACTACTCAAAACACACTTCATGAATCACAGATTATGTACCTGTACTACCCGTGGATAGTAACTCGTATGTCTCTGTTTTCCAGCAACTAGAGTAACAGCTCATCTCCTGCTTTTGTAATGTCTGCATGGGGTAATAGTATCACTGAACACTGTGTCTGCATGGGGTAATAGTATCACTGAACACTGTGTCTGCATGGGGTAATAGTATCACTGAACACTGTGTCTGCATGGGGTAATAGTATCACTGAACACTGTGTCTGCATGGGGTAATAGTATCACTGAACACTGTAAAGAAACCTAAAGGACATAGTATGTCTCTCCTGTGTAGAAATGAGTTATGGAAGTTATCTACTCTGTCTTCCTGCTATACTTACTGTTAAACACCTCTATAACATGTATATATTAATGTACCCTGTGAATGTTGGCAAATACACTCTTGGTTAGCTCACTATCTTATATGTACTACACTTCTATATGAAGTATAACGATTGTGTACTCTATATTTTGTTTAACTGAACCTTTTGGTTAACATGTCTTTCTCTTGTTAATGATTGGGCCTCCACTGAAAATGGACATATATCCAGTTGGACTCTCCTGGTTAACAAATGTAAAATAAACAAATAAATATTTAAAATGGTTCCTGATTTCTGGGTCCTTGTCTTTGATTATTGAGCTAAGAAGTTGAGAAGGCAGTGAGTTCCACTGTATGCATTTGACAACACAAACTGAGATGCATTTCTGGCCCATTATTGCTGAATGTGTTCATTCATTTGATCTCAAGTAGATATCTGAGGTGTACAGTCATACAAGTGGCTTTAATTGTGTGTGTGTGTGTGTAAATACGTGGTTCCTGTGATACACAGTAGTTACAGTGTAAAGGAAGGAATCAGTTGCAGTAAACAGGAGCATCACTGAGCTATAATCTTTGGGTATGAGCTTTGGGTTGTCCTTTTCCTTTTGTTTGGACTCGTTAGTCTAGTATACAACTATGAACCAATGAAACTATGACTGTTGACAATGTTTATTATTCGTCTGTGATTAAAATGGACTACATAATGCCAATGAGTTTTATATTAATACTTTAACTATGAATACACTTTTAATTTAACTTCTGTTTTTTTTTGTTTTTGCAGAAGGCACATGTATAAAATCCACAGTGCTGGGCCACAACATTCTGTCTAGTACTTAAAAATATATATCTTATGCACACTAAGTTTGAACAGTGTTTTACAGTAATTGGGGGGGGATATTTGACCATGATCTCTGGCTTTGCTCATGGTACAGTTAAGTTTAACAAAGCTGTGGGGGTATTACTGTGCACGAGCACATGTGTGTGTGTGTGTGTGTGTGTGTGTGTGTGTGTGTGTGTGTGTGTGTGTGTGTGTGTGTGTCTGTGTAGGGGTACGAACAAAGCTATATGAAAGTGTGTGTGTGTGTGTGTGTGTGTGTGTGTGTGTGTGTGTGTGTGTGTGTGTGTGTGTGTGTGTGTGTGTGTGTGTGTGTGTGTGTGTGTGTGTGTGTGTGTGTGTGTGTGTGTGTGTGTGTGTTGCTAATGTAATGCTTGGGCCACTAGGGAAAACACTGGTGTGGTCACGTCTGACAGCACTACTGTCTGTCAGACATTTTAATGAACCAATAATCACGGTGGAGAGGAATATTCATTACACAGAGACTACATCTTCTTTGGAACAAACGTGTACTCCAGACCAAGCAACACACTATCTTCCTTTAAAAAGAAGTTAAAACATTAGATGGGCATTCACAAATTCACACTCAGCATAACTAGTCTATCTATTCTTGAATAAGCTACGTAAGGTTTGAGCGTGGGTAATTACACGGCATACATCATCACATGGCCCAGATGCTAATATTTTCTATAAATATATATAACTCTGTGATTGTCTGACAATGAGAACTTTCTCAATGTAAACATAACTGTCTCTGAATTGCATTTCCTCACCATTGTGTGAACTGACCAACCCACATTGGGTAACTGGTGTGAGTGGTGAACATTTTTCTTAATCCCAGACTATAACTATTAAATAGAAAATAAAATAACTCCAACCACAGCCAGCCAAATGGAAAACAGTACTACAGGCAAAAGAAACCACACCAAATGACTAAAATATTACTACTCAGCAAATAATTTATGCAATGACCTATTGAAAATATTGGAACACTACATTAAACTCAAAATAAAAGTGGAAAAAGAAGAAAATATCTATCTGTTGTAGCAAATGTAATACACTGATGACAGTTTGTTTCTTTACATACACTTTATTTATAGTGTTAAAAAATCAAATTAGAGCAACCTTTCACCGGTAAATACAGCCTAAATCTGCTTAGCATAATTTCTATTCACTTACAGATCTACTTTTACAGTCTCTCAGTGAAACACCGTTGGTATTACAGTTCTGATCATCCACAGTTAAGTTACTGGCACTCTATGAGTAAATCAATAGTTAAGTTCTTGGGACTCTGTGAGCATTCTCCAAGGTTGTTTATCAATTTTCCTTATATCCTCTACTGATTTGCCTGGGCAGGGTCCACCAAGAGTCTCCACTCTTCGCCTTGAAGTATCTCTGACATCATTAAATTTCATTCCTTCTTTTCACAGCAGTTCTCTAGGTAATTCAGATTAAAATAGGGCTTTACTACCATTATATACTGTTTGCAAAAACCACCATCAGTTTTTATCCTACATATACAGCACACTAAAACAGCATTTCTGATTTATATATATATATATATATATATATATATATATATATATATATATATATATATATTTATAGGTTCATAGGTAGGTACTAGGCTATCGGCCCAAGGGCCTACGTAAGCCTAGCCAGCAAGGTTCCATAGCTTACGCCACCCAATAAAGTTATTTTCTTGTGCCACTGTCGAACAGAGACACAGAAATTATCCCCGGGGTGTATTTCCTATTTCCCATCCACTCATCAAGATTTTGCTTGAAGAGTGCTAATGAAGAACTTTGCTTGATATAGAAGGGTAGCTTGTTCCAGAGTATAGGAAGTCTCTGGGACAGGAATCTATCCCTCCAGCGTGTATATATAGTTCCCCTGCATTTTGTCAAATGTACATTTGGTTAACAAATGCTAAGGGTAGCTAGTGTACAATGCCGAATGTATGGATAGCTGAATGTTCAAAATGCCAATGCTATGTTCAGTTGAGACAGGTGAGTGGGATTTTGAGAGGATGAGAGTGTTTGTAAGTGTGTTTGATTGTTAGGGTTAGGGTCAGGGGTAGGTGAGATGATAGGTTTTGTATGTTTGTGTGCGACTGTCTGTAATTTATGGTTAAGATCAGAGTTAAGTAAGGGGATAGCTGTAGTGTTGGCAGTGTTTGTGCATATTTGTGTGTCTGTGTTTATCTTGTGTAGTGGCAGTGTCATGCAAAGGTTTTTAAGGTAAGGTGTAGGGTTAGGGATAGGGCAGTATTAGGGTTACCTGCTTTTTAAGTATTATAACACTGAGATCACATCACCCAAGAGAAAATTAAATACTTGGATTTTGGAAACCCTGCAAAATAAGTCCATAGTGCTGCTCTTAGAGTTTGTTTTATTAATATATGTTTTTTGGTACTTTTAGTGCAGTATGCTGTAAGCAGCTCTGTTCAGTCAAGTACATTTAGATAAACAGCATAATTGTAGACCAGTCACTATATTTTAACACAGCATAGGCATCAAGTAGTGTGCTATACACTGTAAATATGCTTCAAACAACTGGACTCTGTTAACAAAGTCAGGGATGAGTAAGTGCATATGTCACTGGAAAGACCAGTACTATTTCTGTGTGCAGCAAATCAAGCATTAACAGTGGTTTAGCTCCTCTGTTCAGTCTCAGATCAAGCTATGTGTGACTCGGTTAATACTCTGTGATTTTAATGCATCTGTTACTGCATTACTGTGCACACTGGACCACACCACAAATATGCTCACAATGGTGACACCATGTTGCCACAAAATAGTGGCTTAATGTCATGAAGCTTATAAAACATGAACTAAGATGAGTTATTTTTTTAGAATGTGTACTCATCTCACTTACTTAAGTACCTGAGTGTCTGAAAAGTGAAAATATGAATAATCCTTCTGTGCAGATGCATGAGAGATTGCCACAACATGTGCAGCAAAAAGTATCTCAATGAATACACCAACGGGTTACAATGCAGACACATTGCTGCTGACTTGCTGTGCACTCACTAGGAGTATGTATCACACTGTATAATATACGAGAAACCACAATCCTTACAACTGTGGGTGTAATTTCCTAATCGGCTACACTGTTGTTCTAGCCAGTATCAGAATCCTCTAACACATCCCAGTGGTTTGTGACATAATGTAGTGTAAGGGGTTTTAGCATGCTGCACCTCCCCAAGACAATGCACCTCTCCCCATTTATATCTCTGATGTAAGGACTGTATATGGGGTTTTAAGTGAACATGGCTGTGCACACTCTGAGCCATACCACATACGTGCCCACAAAGGTGGCATCATGCTGTCACTAGCTTTGTCACACATTTGGGGAGTATATAGTGCAATGGAAATAATGAGTGCACACTGTGGCAAAATGGCATTTTCGAAGATGCATTTGACCTCATTGGCTGTGCTGCTCTGTCAAGTAGCCATACAGTAGGATATGAAATATACATTTATAGAATGCATTCATTTACTTATCTGCATTTCTTATATAGAAAAGTCTGACTTGGCAAAGCACAGTTTCAGTGGAAGTCTGAGAAATATTACATAATTACATAATTTAGTTACATGAAATTAGTAACTAAGACAAACGGTGTACAAGTAATGCCACATTCATGCAATGTTCATAGTAGGAAGTAAACATAAACAAAAAAAGAGGTGACAAAAATATATGTGCAAGTGGTAGCTCTAAATAAACACTGCTGGAAAGAATTTGGTAGGAAAATTATGAAATAAAAGGTTCATACTATAAGTCAATAATAAACAGCAGCACATCTTATGTAGTCCCATAAAAAGTAACGGATACAGTCAACATGAACTTCACCTGCTCTTTTAAAATATTATAAATATCATTGTGGGGAGTATTTACATGTAGGTGCCAAGAGAGGAAATCCTTAACTACTACTGCTGCAGTTCGTTTCCAGTACAAGCCAATATTGTTACTGGCAAATATTCATTTTAAATAAATAAAGGAACTGAAATGGTTGACACATAGTCCAGTAATACAGTTTTGAAGTTAAATTATACAATTATTTATTCTTTGTTGACTGGGTTAGTCCCACTATGCCTCTTTTCAGTAATACCCAAGGTGGCATTTATACTTCGAGGGTAAAATTTGGCCAGGGCATCACAGAACTTCCTCTACCCTTTGTGATAGAGGGGAATAGGGGTGTCGTAAAATACATGGAACAACCCAAAACATGATCTTTATTTTGTGGAAAAGAAGGACATTTGATATGATAAGTAACTGTGACAAAATAAAATGTTATATTTGTGGGGAAATGGGACATGATACAAAAATGTGAATTGAAATGTTATAAATGCAACAGATTTGGACATTTATGGATGGATTGCAAAAATGAAAATAAGAGTAAGGAAAAAGAAAAATAAAGAGAAGAAAATTAACAAACAAAAGACATTTTAGAAGTAGTATAAATAGAAGAAAAATTAGATGACAAAAAACAATAAAGAGGACATAGAAGAAGGTTCTGCAATAAGCAAAGACATAAACTGGGAGTGAATTCTATTGGCAAAAGGGTAAAAGACAGAAAAAGAAAATTCAAAGAGATAAATACATAAGAAAAAAGAAAGAAAATGGATTAAAAAGAATATATACATCTAATGACTGTGTGTTCATATAATGATTATGGTGTTTGACTCACAGAGCAAGGTGCAGCATTTGAGAGGTGAAATTTGCTAGGTGTAGAATAGCCTACTAAAAAAGCTAGTCTAGCAATTATTTATGTACGTATGATACCATGAAGCTAAGCAATAAGGAAAATGACAATTTTAGAGTGCTTTCTGTAAATGTGAATAGCATTAAGAATACAGTACGAAGAAGAGGAATTTTGGAGTGGTGTAATTGTAGATGTAATTATATTAAAATACACAAGATTTTTAACACATGAAGAAAGATTACAAACATGGAAACTATGGGGAGGAAAGAAAATCTGGAATTTGGGAAATGACAGATACTCTGTAATAACTGTATTCTGTAGAAATACAGTAAAGACATTAGATGTAACTTGAGCAAAAATGGGAAGATTAACCATTGTAGATTTAAAATGGAAAGAACATGTATATAGAATTATAACATTATAAGCATTAAACTAACTGTAAAGTAAGGGGCACTGAAGAAGCCTGGTGGTTTACAAGGCGAAAGCGCTTAGTTACTTAAGCATTTTATGAAGTTGGAATAAACAGCTCTTGCTCTTATCTCTGGTTGCGATTTTTTTTTATTATTTTTCAGTCTAAGGGAAAGCTTACTTCATCAGATTTTAGACTATTTGGTAATAAGTATGAATTTATAATAACATGAGAATTTAACTGTGATTCAAGAAGCAAGTGTAAAAAAAAAAAAAAGGAAATGATACAAGAAAAATTTTAGAAATTATAAGATGTGGTAAGTTAAAACTTTGGAACAAAAATTCATATTGCAATATGATTAGAAATAAAGGAAAACAAGGAATATATAAAATAGGCCAAGGAATTAAAAGGATACATGAGAAAGCATGTAATGAAGAAGGAAAGAAGTAATGCAGTTATGGAAAGATCATGTTACTCTGAAAACATTTCATAAATATATATATATATATATATATGAGCAAACATATTTTTACAAGGGAAAAAAGAAGTATTGAGTTCCTTAAGCAGATTAGTAAAGGAAGATGGTAGTGTAATGAGAGAACTCAGGAAAAGATAATACATATGTACAAGACGAGTTTAAAGATAAAAGAAGGTAGCAAAAAACATGGAAATTAAAAAAAAAGTTAACAGAAAAAAGGGAATAAAGAGTTGGAAAAGGAGATTTCTTTATATGGGCTAGATAAAGTATTATGACAAGTAAATACAACTTCAGCTGCAGGACCAGAAGGAATAGGGTATGAAATGTATAAAAATTTAAGGGATTGGCAATAAAAAATATTTTTAAACATTTTGAACAAATGGTTAAATTAAGGCTTTATGTATAAAGAATTATGTAGTGGAATACTTAAATTCATATAGAAGAAGGAAGATAGAAAATTTAAAAAACTGGAGACCGACAGCACTGAATAATGATTATAAGATCTTTAAGATAATAGTATCAAGAGATTTGAACCTGAAATGGAAAATATTATGAAAGATAGTATATATAGTATAAAGGGGAAGGGTAGTTAACAATTATTAATATTGAGAAATTGGGGATGATATCATGAATGGAAAAGAAGAAGTGAAAATCATGATAGTAGACCTTAAAAAGGCATGTGATACAATTGGACATGAGATCTTATGGATAATAATGAAAACATATTATATATGTGAGGAAAGATAGGAAATTATGTATGTCAGCATATGGTAATAAAGTAAAAATACTTGTAAATGACTGGTTAAGCCAAAAGTACGTATGAAGAGTGGTGTAAGACAGGGCTGTCCAATGAGTTGCATGCACTTTGAATTAGCTACGAATGTGACAGTGTATGAAATAAATGGGTCTATATTAGTTTGTCAAAATACATTTCTACCAAACACCTCTTCATCAACTGCAAACCGTCGAAAGTCATTTCTGCAAATTGCAGGATTTTTCCCAGCAAATGGAAGTAGTCAGCCAACTCCACATCTTTGCCCTTTTCCCCACTATACTGCAATCTCAAGAGTTGGTATATATAGTTGGGGGTGTGGGGGAGGGGCAAGGCCTCCCTTTTGGGTCGATTTGATTTATTGCATTGTCTATTCTGTTGTGCTATAGGGCAATTGTTTCATTGCCCTGGGAAAAATTCCATGATTCGTGGAAATTAATTTTGATGGTTTGGTACTGATGGAGAGGTGTTCTCTGGAAATGTATTTCGACAAAAATAATACAGACTCAAAATAAATTACAAAAATGAAGGAGGAAGGGTATATAACATCTGAAGGGTTAAGAATTCCAATTCTGTTAACTTACGCAGATTACATTATAATGACTGTAAAAAACAAAATTTGGATAAAAGAAGTAATAATTTGCACAAATGAGTGTCAATATGTGATAGGGATGGCTTTAAATATAAAGAGAAAAGTAAAGGTTTAGGTGATGTAGTAAAGATAGGAGATACATATTTTACAATGAATGACATTTATGTGTTAGGCATAAAATTTGGGAATAAAGATGTAAGTAGAATTCAATGGTGGGAAAAACAACAGAAGAAATGAAACAGACCTGTATTTTCGGAAGAACATATAAATTATGATTCAGAAAAAAATGCTTATTTGATAAATTCAGTACTAATGGGAAGAATAGCATACTAAGCAACTATATTATCTTACCCTTTACAGCTAATTTAACTTGTATAGCCAAGTCTTTTGTAAATAGAGTGTAAAATACCTCATCTAATGCTTCCAGCAAATTCTGTACAAACTGCAAGTTGTTTTTTTTTTTTTTTTTGTAATTGCTGAAACTTTAACTATGTATTTGTACCATAACTTGTTACCTAAATTTATGTTTAAACTGTGTAAATTTTTTTGAACTGTTGAAACCTTAAGTTTGTATCTGTATAATAACCTTTACCTGAACAGTTGTAGTAATGTAACTTCTTGGAGCTTATCTCCCCGGGACTCTACTGAAAATGGACATGCATCCAGTTAGACCATCCCGGTCAACAAATGTTAAATAAATAAATAAACAAATATTTATGTTGCAAACATTATTTGAAAAGGTGCTATTGCAGATTTTTTAAAATTTTTATGGAGTTCTAGAGTAAACCCAGTAAAAGCAAGAGTTTTGTTTGTAAATAAAGAGGAACGATATTTAGGTTTAATTAATACAGTGGTATATGCTGCTTCATTAAATTTGTACAAAGTGTTAAAGTGGATAAGAGATTAGTAGTAAAATTGTATAAATATGAGTATGATAAATGTGGGGGTATGGTAAAAAAAGAGTAAAAGAGAAAATGAGTGCATAAATAAAGAAATAAAATATTACCAAGAAAACATATTTTTGTGGAAAATAAAAACTGATGATATAGAAAAAAAGAAAAGTATGGTATAAGAATGTAATGATAAAACACTACTATGTAAAACTATGGGTAAAAAAATAAAGCTATAAAAAGAAGAAGCAAATGGTGCAATCAGAAAGTAGAATGTCAATTTTTATCTGGAGACTGGTAATAGATAAATTGCCAGTAAAAGGAAATATGCCATAAAAAAGAAAAGTGATAGCATATGTTTACATGGTCAGGAAGAAGAAACTACAGAACATGTGTTTTTGAAATGTAAAAGAGTAAAAATTTGGGGTAAAACTATGAAAAGATGATTTTTTTCGAAGATATCAAAAAAGTGGATAAAATAAACATGGATATGATTTAATATGGATATTATAAGAATAGAAGTAAAGAATATATTAAAAAATAGATAAGTTATTTTATGTTATATGGAATGAAGGAATAAATTAAATTATGTTTAATGGTAAATGGATTTTGGGAACAATATTAAGTAAAATCAGATGACAATTATGGAAAAAGGAGTGGGGGGCTAAATAGGGATGAAAATTTAGTATGATTTTAAAAGAAATTATGAATATGTGTAATAGATTTGTATATCTATATATGTGTACATTTGTAAATATTTTTAATATGTAAATATGTTGTAAACAAGAGTTCTTTTTTTATATATAAATAAAGGGCTCCTACCCTTTTTGATACGTGCCAAGGAATCTTTTACATCCACATGGGATACCTCTAACTCATGCAGATGGGGCCTTGATTTATTCTCATCCGAAGGACAGCATACTCAAGAGTGCAACACCCCCCTTATACTGCACTGTAGTGTCAGCAATTGATCTGCCTACTGTGGGATTAGAACCCACAGCCTTATGCACTAAGGTGAGTGCCCAAACTGTTACACCACATGTTTTTTTCTTTTAAATGATGTTTCTATGTTAATATTTAAACTGGTTCCAAAGTACACAACCCAACAAAACATGAAAAACTATTAATATACTAAAGTATGAAACCAATTAAAAAAGAAAAACCCTTTGAAAACTAACACTTTTAAGCTAAACTGAAAAAAAAAACTGAACCATAGAACACTAACAGTATTTAACAAGAGTGAGGCAGCTATGCATTATAAATACTAATTTATGAAAAATAAAACTATGCAACATAAATCACAAAATACAGAATGCTTAAAAATAAACTGTAGCCCAGGAGACAATAACAATAATCAGTGAGCCCTGCAGCAATGAGGTAATGCAGCTTTCTAAATCTTTATATTAGATATCAAATTTCCATGCTGGATGCACTTTCCTCTCTAACAGTCTTGTGTTTTTTTGTGTGTCTGAAAATATGTATCACTAAGATGCTGCATCGGCCATTATAATATTTTACACGTACATGAGTATCTTCACAGGGTTTCTCAATTTCTTGGAAATACATAAGCCATGCAATTTAAAATGTTAACCCCATGTTCCACGCCAGTAATATAAATGGCAAGATCTCATTTCTACTTGTTCTACTTATTAACTACATGTTATTAGAAAAATTATTCTCTGAGGCAAAACAGTGGCCCCATCGGCTGCTACAAGCAGAAAAGTAGCATCCAAGGTACTGGAGAGTACCTTACAACACTATATTCTATAGAAAGGTGAAGGCAGAGATGCATTACTAGAGTGCAGGTGTTTGTATGTGCATTATTACACAGTCTGGGGACACCTAGTTTGCAGATACATGTACAGAACTAGTATTACTCTTGATCTTACCTGACAGTGTTGGATTTCTGTATAAAATATGCAACCCTGATACACTCTGCATTACTGTTATACCACTGCAGTAAGTAAACAAGTCAGTACAGTGACAAATGAGAAACACATTACATGAACATTAAAGCATTATGTTTAACACAAACTTTATTTTGTAGGAAGTTATGCTGTTTGCCTCTACCAGCTTTTGAAAAGCAAAAGCATTAAAAGAGTCAAAAGTAGAGAAAGGAGCACCTATCATTTATCATTCTCCTGACTACAATTCTCAAAGTGTCATTTAAGCTTCTGTATTCCCTTCCCCAAAACAAAGTAACCATGCTCATAATATGAGTGTCTTCCCACATCAGTAGTAGAGTATCACCAATTTTACTTCTAATAGTTTCACTTTATGAGTACCACTCTACAGTACTATAGTACAGTATTACCACTTTCACTTTGAACAGTTTCACACTACGACAACCCCACATCAGCAGTACCACCGGCTTTACTTCTAATGAGTTCACACTACAAGCCCCACTCCACAACAGTAGTATAGTATTACCACTTTCAATTTAAACACTTTCGCACTGTGAGTGCTGCCCACATTAGCATTACAGTATTACCATCTTCACCTTTAATATGAGTGTCACCTATGTTGGAAGTATAGGATCATCAGTTTTACTTCTAATAATTTCACACTACAAGTTCCACTCTACATTAGCAGTACAGTATTACCAGTTTCATTTTTAACAATTTCACATTGTGAATGCCACTCATAATCAGTAGTTTAGTGTAACAGACATGTAGATTCATATGCAAATAGTAGGTTAGCTGCTCTTGTGGACAATTTTAAGCTTAGCCAAATTTTGCAAAGTTGAGAATCAAACCCTGTACTTTGTGACTGTGAGGTAAACACCTTACCCATTATGCCATCCCCTAACAAGATGATTTTATCAGTTTCACATTACAAATGTCACTCTACATCAGTACTACAGTATAGGTAAGTACCAAGCTAGCTGCCGTTTCAGGCTATTTTAAGCCTAGTCAAGTTCCCTTCAAAGGTGAGAATCAAACCCTGTACCTTCTGTCTGTGAGGTAAACACCTTAAACATTATGCCATTCCCCATGTAATTAAATATATTCTCCTCAAGGGAGGTGGATACAGAACCACGTTTTACACCCACACATCTTTCTCACATTGAGCATTAAATCTCTTGCTTATCTAGTTACACAAGCCACAGAGCACAGCATTAGTCTCAAGTGCCACAGGAGAAATCACAAAGTGCAGTTGTGCAAGTAAACTTACCAGACCAGTAGTTGTTCAGATGATTACTGCTGCAGTTGGCTTAGCTATATGGGTTAAATCCTTCACAGGACATAACAGCCATCCACCTTCCAAAACACTTTCCACATGCCCAGTCTATTGACAGCTCAAGTAGAGGTGTGGGAAACCAGTGGTCTGGGCACCAAGCCATTCACACCTTTCATGCCAATTGTAAGAGGTAGGCTAGAGCCCTGAAAGTGGACAATGCTAGGTAAAGCAAATTCAATGTCCACACCCTGGCAACAAAAACATAGAACAAAATGGGGGGGTGGGGGGTGGAGTGAGGCAGTGGCTACTGCTGCAGTGATTATTTGAACATCTGCTAATATGGTAAGTTTACTTACACAACTGTACTGTGGTCATCATTTGAGAGGAGGAAGGATGAGAAGCCCCTGGAGAATGTTCCTAGTGAAGTCTGTTCTAGACCTCAAAAACATCTAGTTTGTAGGACTTTGTAAAGGCATGCACAGACAATCAAAATGCTACCTCGAGAATACTTCTAGAGCTCACCCCCTTCCTAGGAGCCACTGAAGATGTCAAGGCCCTAGTAGACTGTGCCTTAACCCTGTCTGTAATTGATTGATTATAGTCAGACAAAACAAAAGAAAATAACATGACACAGACAAAGGAAATCATCTGTTTTGGCACTAGTTATCCTTACTTCTTATCTTCATAAGAAATAGCTAACTGGCCAGAATTTCTGAAGGTTTTAGTTCTGTCAGTATAGAATCAGAATTGTCTTTGGACATCCAGACTAAGAAGGACCCATACTCCCTCATTTTAGGCTCTGGAAAGAAGACAGGGGGATGGATTGCTTAACTCAAAGTAAACTAAGATAACACTTTAGGTATAAATAAAGGATTCATTTTCAAGGAAACCTTATCATGAGGAAAATTAAACAAAGTTAAGTCAGAAGCATTAGCTGGCTCAACCAGCACCCTGTGCTAAACGAAGAACAAGAAAAAAATGAAAAATCAAACAAAAACAAACAAAAGGACGTCTGCAAAACTTGCACGATGCTTCCATGCTTCCTGCAGACATTGTCCAATCTGCGCACCCCCCAGCTCTTCAAGTGAAGAGAAAAAAAAGTCTGTTTTGTTTTTTTCTACTGGCACACCAATCAGGTGGCTAGATATATGACATGCCCCCCCCCCCTTCCTGCCACAGCCAGTCAGGACCTGCTTTTGTGCCCTGCCCCTACCCTCCTTCCACACATTTTGCTAGAGCACTCAAATTTTTAGTTAAAATAAAAAACTTTTTCTTTTTAAACTATAACAAATGTTGCAAACAATTGATACAGCTTATACCCTATATGGAGTGCTACAGTACTCAGGTTTTTAGGTAAAAAATCCTTTTCTCTTTAAACTGTAACAAACTAGTGAGCAATTGCTACAGTTTATACCCTGCAGGAGCATGACAGAGCACAGCTCAGGTTTTAGTTAAGGATGAAAAACAAAACATTTATTTATTTATTTATTTATTTTACTTTTAAATTTTAGCAGACCACTTGCTACAATATAGAAAGCAGTTTGCTGCATTTAGACCACACACCGAGTGCTACAGCATTCAGGTTTTACCGCAAATGCAATACTGGCATTTAGAAGCCAGTACTGTACTAAAGTGTGATTTTGATCAGCTAATCACACCCCCCTCAATGCTTTCCACCCAGGGCAGTTGCCCTTTCTGCTTGATCCTAGCTATGCTACTAGGTTAACCCACCATAAGGAAATGTAACTTGGGCACTCTTCTAGCAAACGTTAGAGCAATCAGCAATATTGATTTCCATGTTAAAAATCTCAATGGTATAATAGTATTTTTCAAATCAAAATTAAGCTCCCAAGAAGGAGCCACCTGTTTAATAAGTAGGCAGATATGTAAAACCCCCTTTCAAAATCAGCTAAAATGCGAGTGTATTGAAAAAGGAAGCTCCATGGGTAGATATGTTGAAACAGCCTAAAGATGAACACTGATTGAGAAATAAGAAAGGCTAAATGATAAAAACTCACAAACATTTTAGAACCAGAGAAGCGCTAGTCTTAAAAGGGTCTTAGTTCTTAATGATGTCGCATCAACTAGAAAATATTTGCATAACCTAATATATATGAGTGTATCAGCAAACTGCAAATGCTTGTAAGACGGAATACAGACAAAGCAAACATTTTACACTGAAGTGTAAAATGATCACACATAAAAAAAAAAAAAAAGTATTTTTTATATGTGATTTTCTAGAAACATGATTTCTTTGCCTCCTATACTACCTGCTGCAAGTCCACAGAA
Source organism: Protopterus annectens (assembly GCF_019279795.1). NCBI lineage: Eukaryota > Metazoa > Chordata > Ceratodontiformes > Protopteridae > Protopterus > Protopterus annectens. The sequence goes on from NC_056729.1 coordinate 1,199,706,913, forward strand.
AAAAAAGATGCTTAAAACATATTAACATTCGATCATTCGGGCAGTCTGAAGAAAATGTTTCAAACTGGGGAATATCAAACTCATGTATCATGAGACTAATTCCAGTTTGTGAGGAAGTTTGTGGCAATTGCCATTAGCCATTTTCAAATAAAGGGAGCACTACTGCTGCCTGGGCCAGAATGGAGTTGCCACAAAAATCTTAGAGTCCTTTTGAATCTTTAAAATTACTAAGGATAGTACTGTAAAAACATTTCTTTCAAATAAAATGAGAATTAATCTATTTTCTAGGTTACTCACAAGGAGTCCTTGAGCAAACATTTGACAGTTGTTTGTTGTGAGTGGAGGTAATCAGATCTAAAAGATGTGTTTCCCACAGCTAATTTAAATCCTGGAAGACAACCTGATTCAACTTCTAATCATGTGGGTCTGTAATGGTCCTGTTCAACTTGTCTGCCACAAAGTTTTTGCTCTGGCTGAAAGTAAAATGCATGTAGAATGAGACTGTGCAAAACTGTAATATCCCAGACTACCAAAGCTAATTTGTACAGAGGGTAAGATCTGCTCTCCCTGGGGGACCACAGATGATTGAGATAGATGAGTGCTTTTATTACTGCCAGCATCTATTTAATGTTTAAGTGTTTTCATCTGTCTTTTTTGTTCCAAAGACCCTGCACTTATAACTCCAAAAACAAAGTTGTCTGAGGCATCTGTTGTTACAGGCTGTAGTGGATCTGGAAGGTAGAATGGGAGACCTGGATTCAGATAAAAGTTGTGCCACCAACAAAACAGTTCCATTTTTACAAATCCCAAAACTGGAATCTGAATGGTCAGGGAGTATTGATGTTGGGACCATATACAGAATCAATTAGCGTATTCAAACAAGCTTTTTATTCAGAAGAGAGAAAAGTGGCCATAATGTTCCTTATATTCTCAAACGATGCAAGCAAAAACTTGAACATGTGAGCTTGACAATTAAGAATTCTAAATGTTAGTGCATAGGGTTTTCCCAAAGTCTATCAGATGCTTGCATATCCTCATTAGTGGTGGGTGTATGTGTGGAAAAATGTTTAGCTGCAGCAACAACATTTGCTAAGAAAAGTAGTGCAGGGTTGGATATGGGATTAGAAAAAAAAAAAAAAATATATATATATATATATATATATATATATATATATATATATATATATATATATATACATACATACATACATATATACATACACACACACACACACACACACACACATATATATATATATATATATATATATATATATATATATATATATATACACACACACACACACACACACACACACACACACAGACACAGTTGGATATGGGATTAGGGGAAAATGTCCTCCCTGTGGTCATGTGAGTTTCCTCTGGGTGTTCTGTTTTCCTTCCACATGGATTGGACACTCTAAATTGGCTGTAGGTGAGAGTGTGTGTGTGTGTGTGTGAGTGAGTGGTACGAATGAACTACTGTGGTAGGGATAACCTCCTGGTGGTGTAAACCTTGGCTTGTGATGATTGTCACTGCTGAAGTGGCACCCTGACCCTATGTGCAAAATGGGGAAAAGGGGTTGAGAATGGATATATACATTCCCCCAAAGCTGGAAGTACAAACTTTTAGTCACAATAACTCATCATATTTTTTTGAAAGACACTGGAATATCATTATGTTCCCACTGAAACAACTGGTTCATCCTAGATAAGGTTACAGAAAATGAAAATTCCTCTAAGAGATTGTCAGAAGAAACACATTCCTCAGCATCTAAATTAGTCACCTGAGGGCAGAAAACAGCAGAACTAAGCCCTGAGCTCAGCCAGTAGTCATTCTTGTCTAATGTAACTGAGACGGGGAAGACAAATACTTAATTTTCTGCAGATGCAGACTGATCAGTGTCAGGGAAATCACTCTGATGCACTGGCATCCCAGTCTGGCTGGGCAGAGAGGCATTCCTCGCTTCTTCCTCAGACTCCCAAGAGTGGTTCTCCTATGCCCGCCAAGGACATTCCAACACCTGCAAAGGACATCTTACCCTCGGTCCATCATGGTTGATGGGGTACAACAGAAGAAACACAGGTAGAAGATGAATGGACTGTGGAACAAGATGGCCAATGCAGAGCCATCCATCTGCAGCTGAGGCAAATTTGAATCCTACTAAATGGGCAAAAACTGTCTGGAAATGTTCTTTTTATGGCTGGAGGAAGAAAAAAAAGGGCGAGGTAAGTCATTCCTTGGTAAAGTTGAAATGAAGCCTAAAGCAGGAGTAATACTGACAGCAACACTCAGTAAAAAAAGGTAATTGTAAGTTAAGATTCTGTCATAAATATTAAAATGTACAAGAGGATCACCTTTTGGAAGCAGGAAATCTCTGAAGGGCTTTGTGCCCAGACTTATGATTTTTTTTTAGCTATGTTCAAGCTATCAATGGTCTAGCCATGTGGAAAGTGCCCCTAAGCTTTGGAAGCTGGATGGCTGTTATGATTTGCACAGGATATAACCCGCACAGTTAAGCCTACTGCAGTAGTGATCAAATGATGGTGATCATCACCTTCAATTCTAACAATTCCACACTATGAGTGCCATCCCACATCACTATGCTACCTGTTGTGCTACTAACACTGCCTAAAATTATTATAGAGATGCTTGGGATTGGATCCAGAACCCCATACATGCAAAGCATACACTCTACCACTAAGCTACATCCCCTGTTTTAAAGTTCACTTCTAAAGATTTCACACTATGAGTGTCATTCCACATCACAAGTTTCACTTTTAATGATTTCACACGACGAGTGACGCCCGACATCAATATTACAGTATCACCAGATTTACTTGTAACAATTTCACTGCATTCTCCACTCCATTCCATCTTCACGATTAATGCAGTCAGGATTGAATGTCTCATTATTGTGTCAGTGTTGTAGTGTAGTGCACTGTCTGTGACTAAGAAAAATGCTTCCTTTATATTTGATGATGGGGTATGCAGGCTGCACAGTCTATAGGTGAAGGCTTGTATTATGAGAGTGGTGAAGGGCTGGTGCCTCTAACGTCCCATTTCTGTACCACTAACCCTTCATTTATAAAGATGGTAACAACAATGACCTGTGCAATTATAGTTTTCTTAAACAAATCACTTAAATACAGGTGCATATATCCTCAATATACACAGCATCATCGGAAACAAATGCATATTCCCAAGTCTTCAGAATGAAACATCTGTGAACTGTCCATTATCCGTTAACTGGATTTGAATTAGTGGAATAGTGTCAAATATTTTTTTCTTTAAGTGGGCTACATGACTAATACCACTCTGGGAAATCTTTGTGTCAAGACTTTTCTTATTAGTGTTTTTTCTTTAATACAATATTACAATGGTACATGCAGTACAATGAAAGCATTTTGTGCCGAATATATATAATGCACTGAAATGGTACCGCTCAGACATTAGTTGTGCCACTGATGTGGTTGAAGGATTATTGCTGAGTCACTGTCCTAATACACAACATTTACACATCAGTAGCAAAGTACAATGCTAAACATAAAAGTGAAATTATTTTCTGATGGTATGTTTCCATGACAATAAATAATGCATGAGCAGAGATGAATGATAAGGTTAAATTTCTGTTTTGGTATTTGACCATTTCTTGTGCTTTGCTTTAAGGCCTCCAGCTCACAATGTGATACAAACAGCCATGCTGTTGAACAAGATTTATTCACTAGTCTATGAATAAATGGGGCAGTCTATACAGCCCCAATCAAACACATACAGCAAAGAAACAGACAATTCATAGTACGTATGTTTGTGGTATCCACAAAAAAGAAGACCTGGGCATCAATCCATTACAATACACCAAGATGAAATCTCAGGCCAGACAAGGAAAATGTTTTCAATAATACAGGAAGATAATGGCAGTTGTAGCAGTAGCAGATGGTCTATTATTGAGGCTAACAATAGATGTTTAGTAGTTGCACTAAAATATTACCATACATGGCACCTTATAAACACAACATATTAATTATAGTGCCAACACCAAACATCTAATGTCAAACATATAATTCACATACATATACATATAAACATCAAGTCCATAAGAGGCAAACAAGTTGTTACTCCACTGTGTTTGCAAGTGAAACATCATTCTGATGATCCCCAGTCAACGTTTTCTTCCTTTACATTATTTAGTACCCCACAATGAAAACAATTCAAGGCTCCAGGCTGGCTTTGGCTGCATCCTTGTAGATTACATACCCTCAGTGAATCACCACTGTGCTCTGTTTGTGTTATGCAGTCGGGGACACCCGTCCTTCATTATAGCAATAAACGCCCGGGGTGTGGGGTACGTTAATTACCCCCGCGGTGGCATGGTTTTGGTCCCGAGGCCAAGGTTAGGACCAACAACAGCAACTGCGAAACCCACACCCATTACCCACACCCAGAATTTTATATTGACATTATTTTAAGAAAGAGAACTATTACTTTCTAAATAATTTTTCTATCCTTAGGCCTGCTGTTCCGCATCCGTCTGGCTCTTCCGCATGGCAGTGTATATATGCGCTAGCCGCCCGCGCAGTACACATCAAGCAAAAAGCAGAGGAAAGAAAAGCAAGAGATCTTTTTTTTTTTTGCAGCTATGCAAGAGCAATGAGTTTAACATAAGCGAGAAGACAGGGAGGATGTCTGTTGTTGGGAGTTGTCTGTTGCTTATGTTAAACCCATTTAACATATTAAGACATAAACAAAAGCAGACACTCTCTTTCAAACGGAGCTGTTTTCACAGCTTCGCTATAACTGCTATGTTTAGTGGTTAAATGGGTTTAACATTTAAAGACACAAATCAATCTCCGCTGCTTCCGTTTGTATAGTTTAAAAGCTGTTATGTTAAATATAAACCCATTAAGCGGAAATGAAGAGATGTGAAAAGCGAAGTTAAACTAATGGAAAAAGTCCCGTTTTTCCATTTTTCCATTAGTCGACCTAACGAGTACGCTGGCCAATCAGCCAATTTTTTCAATAATATACATTTTCACACAGACATGTTTCTTTTGAAATTTAAAAATACTAAAAAGCTATATCCTGCTGGGGGCATAAATAATGTGGGTCTGTTTCCCCCTCCCCAAAATAATGACTGCAAGGCTTGTACCTACGCGTTTGTCCAGCCAGTGATCTGACTTCAGTGTCTTGCTGTATGATGCACTTGGGATTGATATTTCACAGTCAACATATCTGCAATGATTTGTGTGGCACCTTGTATCCAGCTACCAATGCAAGATGCCATACATATGCACCATACAATTCTTGTGGGGTGATGATCAAAGTAACGTTACTAACCTTGAGATATTTGTATACTAAAAGCAAATGTGGCATGCCATGATGACATCAAGTGCGGTGTAGTACTGCAAGGCAAAGAAGGGCTTCACAGCTTGAAGCCAACCTTACAGTAATGCAAATATGTAACATGTAGCTTGCACTCACACATCAGATGCAAACTACAGCTGTACAAGATGTCTGCATTTTCTGCTCCCCAGCTAAATATAGTAGAAAAGGAAATGGCCACTTCGAAGTCATATGTGTTAGCCACAGGCCTTTGAAATTCTCAGTCTTTAGCATACACTTATTAGCACTAATTAACATGAGGAATTATCTATGTGGGTTTTCTCTTGGTAGTCTGGTTTACTCCCATGCATGTTGACCGAAATGACTCTAAACTGTATCAGTGTCTCATTTGTTCATTCTAGACTATATAGGAACAGGCACACACAAGCACACACACACACACACACACACACACACACACACACACACACACACACACACACACACACACATAGGTTCATAGGTGTGTACTAGGCTAATGACCCTGGAGCCTTTACAAGCCTAGCCCATAGGATTACCCTGGCATAGTGCCACCCAACCTTAGTTCCCAGCACCGCTGTCAAGTAGAGCCACTAGAGTGATCCCCTGGGTTAATTGGCTAATTTTCTATTTCCCATCCACTCATCAAGACTTCTCTTGAAGACGGCCAGTAATGCACTCCGCTTGACATGTATAGGAAGTCTATTCCACAGCATGGGCAGTCTCTAGGTTATGAACTTGTCCCTCCAGCTTATTCTGTTGATTGTGGTAATGAGATTGAGGTCTCTGGAGCATGTAGTGCGGAGGGATTGGGATTTCTTTAGATGTAGCATTTCTAACAGAGCTGGGTGAGACATGGCTTTGTAAGTCAAGCAGAGATCGCCTCTAAGTAGGTGATATGACACAGAGAATAGTTGGAGTTTTTTGAGTCTATCCATATAGCACAAGTGTTTAAGGCCTAAGATCCTCTTTGTGAGGTATTTTTGTGGCCTCTCCAGTTGTTTTAGGTGTCTAGTGAGGTACATACCAAATGGGGCATTGTACTCGATGACTGGCCTAATGAGGGAAGAGTAGAGGGAGACAATGACCTTATTTCCTGGATGCAAAACCCTTAGTAATGAGATGTGCCACATAGGACTTTCTGACCACAGTGGCAATGTGGTGATCAAAAGAGAGGTTGCTGTCAACCTGTGTTCCCAGATCTCTTATAACACCTTCTGCGTTCAGTGGACTACCATCAATGTGGTAATTCATGGGAACCGGGTTTTTCCCACAGGGGATGACAAAACATTTTTTGGCATTGACCAAAAGGGATGACGACACATTTTTGGGCATATATATATATATATATATATATATATATATATATATATATATATATATATATATATATATATATAGAGAGAGAGAGAGAGAGATACACACATACAGACACAGACACACACACACACACACACACATTGCATCATAATGAGCACTGACAAGGTCACAGTTTTACAGCATAGAGCTGGCAATAAGTATAGTTAAACACTAGAGAATATTTGGTGCTGTTTTTTCTTCTTTTTTTACTTTCATAGCAGTTAACTGTGTACCTTCTAGTTTCGTGCAGCCTTTTGAAATGGATTTTATATATATATATAGAGAGAGAGAGAGAGAGAGAAGGGAAAGTATGAGCTAAAAGAGATTATTTACTTTTAAGAAAATTTCTAGTTACATGATCCTGCTAACTTTGGCCCTACTGGTACTAGTAACTTCACAAGACCTACCATCCCTAATTTACTGTTTGTTTTGAATTTTTATGTGAAGTCAGAAATCATTTAGTTAATGTTTGTTAAAAGTACAGTTGTATGCAAAAAAATTAAGCAACTGTAATTTTTAAGTCATCATCATCATCACCCCCTTCTTCTTATTTTTCTACATGGAATTGGGGTGTAGTGCCAACTGTAACCATCTCCTTCAATTCAGTGTCACTTTCCTACCTCTTTGGCACTCATTCCTAACTGTTAATATGTCTTCTCCCACCTAAGCCATCCATCTCTTTGCTGGTCGCCCTTGTTTCCTCTTGCCTTCTTCCTGGCTGTTATACATCTTATTCACCAGATTGTCTTCTGCTTTCCTGCATGTGCACCCAAATCATTGTAATCTGTTCTCTTTGACCTTTTCTGAAGTTGGTGCTAGTGGAGTTTCGCTCTGATGTCTTCGTTTCTTCTTCTGTCCCACAGTGTGGCTCCAACCACTCTTCTCAGGCACTTTATCTGTATTACCTCTAACTTCCTCAAGTGCTCTGCCTTCACTGCCCAGGTTTTTGTACCATACATTAGTCCTGGTTGGACCACTGTGTTGTACACCTTACTTTTCAGCTTATTTGGCATTCTTCTGTCACACATTACCCCAGCACTCTGTACCAGTTAGCTGCAGCTCCTCTGTTTCTAGCTTTGACCTCCTTATTCAGGCATCCCTTCTCTTCAACCACCCCTCCTATGTACCTGAAGCTGGTAAACTGCTCCATTATTTTTCCTTCTATCTCAGTTCTCAGTTTCTTCTGACTTCCCCCATTTGCTGCCATTACAGCTGTCTTATCTGTACTCAGTTTCATTCTGTGTGCCTTCAGTTTTGCACTCCATTCCCCTTTCATCTGCTGAAGTTCTTGTTCAGAGTCTGCATGAAATGCTACATAATCTGTATACAGCAGTTTTGCTGATATATCCCCACTGACCTATTTGCTAATGTATTCCATCACCAGTATGAATGACAGTGTGACTACTGTTTTCAGCTGACCGTGGCAGCTAGTGGTTTATGTTGTGGGCCAACTGTTTCACTGGGGATAACTTTGCAATCACTGATTCTACTCCAGTGCCTTACTAGGAGGGAGTCTGACTGAACTGAATGTTGGCCACTCTTTTATGTGATTTTGTGACTCTCTTGCTAAACCATGTGTTGGCCACTATCAAGTAATTTGCCAGACAGAAGTCTAGAATGGTGCCTCCTTTATTCCTGCTGCCCTTCCCATGTGGACCCAGGCCTTTCTCATATCCTGCTCTATGTGTCCTGATATGTGCATTTAATTCCCTCATTATCAAAAGCAACTCATATTATTCTGCTTTATTTAGTAGGTCCTGCAACTACTGCCTGAATGCACTCTTTTCCACACCATCACAACAATGCTGTGTAGCATAGGCTGAGATTATGAATAGTGCCCTATCCTTACACTGTAGTCTGGCTGCCATGAGTCTGTTACTAATTCTGATGACATCTCTCACTGTCTTCTGAAACTTGTCCCTCACCATAATTCTCACACCACTTCTAGACTGTCCTCCTCTTGAGCAGTAGACTCCAAATCCCTGTATTCCAAGCCAAATGGCTGTATGGCCCTTCCATCTTGTCTCCTGTATATAGAGGCTGTCTAACCTCCTTCTTACCATTATCTCATACACTTCCAAGCTGCTTCCTGCCACTGAACCTACATCATACACTTCCAAGCTGCTTCCTGCCAGTGAACCTACATCATACACTTCCAAGCTGCTTCCTATCACTGAACCTACATCATACACTTCCAAGCTGTTTCCTGTCAGGGAACCTACATCATACACTTCCAAGCTGCTTCCTGTCACTGAACCTACATCATACACTTCCAAGCTGCTTCCTGTCACTGAACCTACATCATACACTTCCAAGCTGCTTCCTGCCAGTGAACCTACATCATACACTTCCAAGCTGCTTCCTGTCACTGAACCTACATCATACACTTCCAAGCTGCTTCCTGTCACTGAACCTACATCATACACTTCCAAGCTGCTTCCTATCACTGAACCTACATCATACACTTCCAAGCTGCTTCCTGTCACTGAACCTACATCATACACTTCCAAGCTGCTTCCTGTCAGGGAACCTACATCATACACTTCCAAGCTGCTTCCTGTCACTGAACCTACATCATACACTTCCAAGCTGCTTCCTGTCACTGAACCTACATCATACACTTCCAAGCTGCTTCCTGTCAGGGAACCTACATCATACACTTCCAAGCTGCTTCCTGTCACTGAACCTACATCATACACTTCCAAGCTGCTTCCTGTCATGGAACCTACATCATACACTTCCAAGCTGCTTCCTGCCAGTGAACCTACATCATACACTTCCAAGATGCTTCCTGTCACTGAACCTACAACATACACTTCCAAGCTGCTTCCTGCCAGTGAACCTACATCATACACTTCCAAGCTGCTTCCTGTCACTGAACCTACATCATACACTTCCAAGCTGCTTCCTGCCAGTGAACCTACATCATACACTTCCAAGCTGCTTCCTGTCACTGAACCTACATCATACACTTCCAAGCTGCTTCCTGTCAGTGAACCTACATCATACACTTCCAAGCTGCTTCCTGCCAGTGAACCTACATCATACACTTCCAAGCTGCTTCCTGTCACTGAACCTACATCATACACTTCCAAGCTGCTTCCTGTCACTGAACCTACATCATACACTTCCAAGCTGCTTCCTGCCAGTGAACCTACATCATACACTTCCAAGCTGCTTCCTGTCACTGAACCTACATCATACACTTCCAAGCTGCTTCCTGTCACTGAACCTACATCATACACTTCCAAGCTGCTTCCTGTCACTGAACCTACATCATACACTTCCAAGCTGCTTCCTGCCAGTGAACCTACATCATACACTTCCAAGCTTCTTCCTGTCAGTGAACCTACATCATACACTTCCAAGCTGCTTCCTGCCAGTGAACCTACATCATACACTTCCAAGCTGCTTCCTGTCAGTGAACCTACAGTATAGCGATCCTTAGTTCGTGTTTGGCAGTTTGATTGGTTTTACATCCAGTTTTCACTCAGTACAGCTATAGAGACACAGAGCCTCTTCCCACCATTAGCACAGGTCCCTGGCGTAGTTTGCAGTGGGCTGCATCCTTGACCCACTTATATAAGTGGGTCAAGGACCCAGCCCACCATTAGCACAGGTCCCTGGTGTAGTTTGCAGTGGGCTGCGTCCTCGACTCACTTATATAAGTGGGTCAAGGACCCAGCCCACCATTAGCACAGGTCCGTGGTGTAGTTTGCAGTGGGCTGCGTCCTCGACCCACTTATATAAGTGGGTCAAGGACCCAGCCCACCATTAGCACAGGTCCCTGGTATAGTTTGCAGTGGGCTGGGTCCTCAACCCACTTATCTCCGGTAAATACTCATGCCTATTTTTGACACATTGACTGTAGGTGATCTGGTCACGATGGCTAATTTGTCAAAATAGGCAGGAATATTTGCCGGAGATAAGTGGGTCGAGGATCCAGCCCACCATTAGCACAGGTCTCTGGTGTAGTTTGCAGTGGGCTGGGTCCTCGACCCACTTATATAAGTGGGTCGAGGACTCAGCCCACCATTAGCACAGGTCCCTGGTGTAGTTTGCTGTGGGCTGGGTCCTCCACCCACTTATCTCTGGCAAATACTCATGCCTATTTTTGACACATTAGCCATCATAACCAGATCACCTACAGTCAATTTTTACACCATCAAATGTCTACCTCTGACAACAGCACATATTCTGTGATCCGTTTTCTGCTATCTAGAGGATACTGCACACTGCAGTTGGTGCCCAAAGTGTTTGTTCTATACAACTCTTCCCAAAAGGCACTTAATTAGAGGTAAATGTTATTCAGATTCATGGCTGATTATTCACTTTGCATATAAATATGCTAAGCATTGTTGAAGTAATTTCAAACCTGAAACTGTAAGTATGCTCGGAATACTGGCAATCCATGACATTCTTTGGGTCCAGACTTTATGTGACTGAAATGGTCCTTTTCAACATGCCTAAAAGGGAATGTCCCTACATTTGACATGATCTAAGACACACTACAGAATCCAGGCATTACCAAGCTGCAAATGAGAATTAAGTCTGCATCCATTTCTCGTTGCAAAGTAGAATACACCAGCTAAAAACTGCTAGTAGCGTCTTCACAAACTTTCTCAAGCATTTACAAAATGTGTGACTAGAGTCGTAACTGGCAAAGGGCCCTTCTTTCATACATATTTATACTGGAATATTTCCAAATCATATAAATGCAGTTGGCAAGCCTTCACACATCTCAGCATGAATACTCAGTTCTCTATACTTCAGGCAGATCTGCAAAGACACATGGAATTTGCCATTCACTATGAATAAATAAAAAAGTTAAAATGAAAATGTGCCATTGGTTACTCACATGTACGACAAAGCTGTATGATATTTAAAACTGTACGGGTTCTAACTTTTCCGAGAACTTGCCTTACATTGTGAAACTCCTCAGGCTTATGTAAAATATCATATTCAGTAATAACTGAAGCAGTGCTCTACTGATACATAGTTTTAGGGCCATTAATAAAAAGTTACATATGTTTGGCATTGAAGATTAGGAATTAAATGCTCTCCCAAAGCCTACAGCTGATTGGGGAATTGAACCTGAAGATGGAAGTAGAGAAACCACTGAAGCATTCTACAGAAAATAGGCATCCATGCCTCTGATACAAAGGCCACTAGGATTCTCCCATTTACATATGTTACACATATGTAGTGCAACCACATGAAAGCAGTTAAGAATTCCTGCATTCGGAGAATGCAGGGAAGCAATTACAAAAAAGTTACAAACAAAAGCACAAAGGGACAGCTTTGAAGTTCCTTCATTAGCCCATGAAGGGGTCAAAGGCTGTCATTGTGTGATTTACTGTTCCAGCTAGCCTTTTCTAACTTTACCCATCTGCTTCAGATTTGTGAATTAAATGAGAAAAAGAAATTTAGTAAGTGAGCATTCCTCCAGCAGGAACTCCTTTGTGATGGCTGGTTCATTAACATTCATTGTTGCAGGCAGCTTGCTTAGCACTTTATTCTTCTTGAAAGTACTCAATTAACCTCTTTGATAAAAGACTGCATGATGCCACTAAATGAAAGCCCAGCACTCATTAGGCAAATGTTTACAGTACTTCCTACCAATGCCCAGCCACAGTACGGTATTCAGTTTTCATGCAAGGTTAATTCGTTTTCTACACACAACTTTGGTCACAAGGAGAAAAAATGTCCCCATTTCTGTGCTTATCATTAGATATCAAGTTCATGAGTAAGTTTGTTTTGAGGCAGATCCTACTTCAAACACAGCAAAGTATGATTAGAATACCATTTGTTTCTGATAAAAGGTACATTCACACACACATATTAAACACAAATACAACAGCAGTTGGTTAATGTAGTGGAAAGTGATTGCTGAGTGTATTCATAATGAAATCTGATGGTTTACTGTAATCCTCTGAATTATGACAGCATTTTTCTCCATATCTAAGATAACTGCTGCTATGAATACAAACTGTAAGAGCATACACACACACATATATATATATATATATATATATATATATATATATATAGATAGATAGATATATGTGCATGTGTGTGTGTGTGTGTGTGTGTGTGTGTGTGTGTGTGTGTGTGTGTGTGCGTGTGCATGTGCACGCCCTGTGTCTTTTATTTCTCTTCGGTCTAACAGCACTTTTTCCAATGGTAGGTACAGCTATCCTAACATGTCAGCATTCTCATTTCTATTTTAGTTGTGCAGTGCTGAAAGCACTTAAAATAATGTAATGTGTGTGTTGTTTGTATCTTTGACCTTAGGCATGCTCTTATAGAAATAAAGACAGCAACAAGCATGAACAATGCAGACCACTCCACTGGGTCAGTTTTAGTGTTGTCTGGGGCAAGCTCATCCTGTCCCAAACAGTTCATGAGAACATTAGACTTTACCCCTCAAACGTCCCTGATTTTCAGGGGCATTCCTGATTGTGACTCAAATTTTTTCTTTGCCCTGATCATAATCAATTACTTTTCAGAGAAAAGGTGATAGGTTACATTTAACAATGAATGACGATCACTACAGTTATAGATTTGTTTTATTTAAAAAAAGGATCCAAGTTCATATTCCTGTAGTCTATTTCTGATTAAGGAAAGGTACAATCGTAGTACAAGTGAGAAGTGGATAATGGAAAGGACTGCTGTCAGTAAACAGGCATCGCTAAAGAATAAGGTAATGTTGTACGATCGTACTCTGAAAACAAAAACAGGCACATGCAAATGTGATATCAATGTTTAATTTAAGAGTGCTGATTTGTAGACAACAAAGTTAACTATCTAAATGCATCGTATTAAGTAATGAACTGCAGCTCAGGCTTGTGTGTTGGATTCAAGCTAAAAGAACAATATGATTACAATAAAAACCCAAAAAGATAAATGTCACAAATATAAAGGAGGAAAATAAACCAGCAACAATGAAAAAAATACTGAAAAAAGAAAACATTTAAAGTGGAGAAGCATTCACATAGTACCCCATGTGGTGAGCTTTGTTCCAGCACCAAAACTCCACAGTCACATAAATCCTTAAACAGGCAATATAAATGATGCATCAAACACTACAAGTCACATAATGAACCACCATCCATCCATAAAGTCCTTAACACACTTCCCTACCTGGAAAATGTATTCTAACATTCTAGTATCGTTACTCTTGCAATACATACTTGAATGCTCCATAAACAGTAACACAATGGGGAATAATACTCCTGCCAATACCGACTTTCATATATATATATATATATATATATATATATATATATATATATATATATATATATATATATATATATATGGGACTTTTGCTGTACTGCCCATGCTTTAAAAAAGTACTTGGTAAGATAACATGCTAACTTAATGATAACTTGGACATCTCCTTTCCTTGGATCAAAATGTAAAACTGGAAGAATAGTGCATATACATTAGCGACACATCTGCAGATGCATACACGCATACTAGCTGGAGATACGATGGATTGCAGCTTTGGGTTCTACGTATTTATTAACATTTTACTATACAGTTTAATAGGAAATATGCATCAGTAGGCATTTACAACACTTCATAAATCCAGTAGTTGGATCTTCTCTATTATAGTACGTGACCAGCTTGTGAAATGTTTCTCCTTTGCTTCTTATATTTCATACTGTATATTTACTTAGTTATTAGTCTGCATTTACTGTATTAGGTTCATAGGTAAGTACTAGGCTATCTGCCCAAGGGCATCTATAAGCCTAGCCAGAATGTGTTGGCTTTTGCCGCCCCCTTAGATTAGTTCCCTGTGCCTCTGTCCAGCACAGCCATTAGTTCCCTGTGCCTCTATCCAGCAAAGCCACTGCAGTGATCCCCGGGGTAAATTTTCCGTTTCCCCATCCACTCATCAAGGTTTCTCTTGAAGAGTGTTAGTGAGTGTTGTTATGTTTGAGTCACAGCTGATGTGAAAATGAGGTTTTTAGACATTCTGGACATGTTCCAAAGGAAAAAAAAACAGAATACTAACACTTCTGCCAGGCTTGACTATCGCACACAAATCTGCTCACTATATACACTCTGGCCACAACTGAAGTAATCCTCTTTAATAATATTTTTACATTTCCCTTATTTCCATTCTTTGGTTTGGTGATACTGGGTTTTCCACATCATTTCTCATGTACAAAAGAAACAGGCAAAACCCCACTGACAGAGAAATCATACATAAAGTTTCAAGACTGGGGCAATCCTCCTGCGGCCCCGAGGACAGAGGAGCCGAGGAGGTAGAGTCAAGTTTAGAAAGTTTCTCTGGCGGTTCTGAAGAAACAGACGGAGCCGGAGATCTTTTCTTCGCCTTCGAAGCTTTAGACTTGGACTGAGAACTAAAAGCTGAGTCTAAAGACTCCTCAAACGAAGGTTTCATGAGTCCCTTCAATATTAGTTTATTTTTTCTCTCCTGGAGCACCCTCGGACTGAAGGCGTGACAGAAGCTACAAGACTCTTGCAAATGAACTGCTCCTAGGCAATAAACACATACGGAATGTCCATCCATGATGAACATCTTGTAACTACACTTGGAACATTTTTTAAAATCGGAAGGTTTATGTTCCTTCTGCTCCTTAGACATCTTGCACAATTAGACCAACTGAACAACCTAGCTAGAAAAAACAGCAAAGGTGGGAAACTACTGATCACTCTACCACAGCAACCAAAGAACTTCCAGGTAAAACGGTTCTTTAAGACTCACACACACTATCCACAACAAGGGAAAAGCAAAGAGCTAGCCTAGCTCCAGTAACCAAAAAAAAAAACCTAAGAAGATAAGCAATACACAGAATGGAGGACTAGGTCTTCTAACTCAAATGAGCCTAGCCCACCGGAACAGTTAGGGATACCAACTACACAAACGTAACACACTGTAACAAGCAACAAGATGAAAATAGCTATTAAAATAGCTTTTGTGTTGAAAATTAGCAATTTTCTTGAGAGAAAATGAAAAAGAGAAGGTACTTAGCCACAGCCAAGCGAGACCACGTCCTAGCTACAAGAGCGGCAAAAGAGATCTGGGGTTATGGAGCAGTGCAGCATGGGATACCTGCTTGGCCCAGCCAATGAGAGACTTCGAGCTAGTAGAAAAGTTGGCCGAGTCGGAGCCGATATTCGGCTCCGAACCCGCGAGTACATAACATCAGCTGTTTTGTGTTACTATCCTGGTTTTATTGTCATTGGCAATGGAATACAGTATTATTACTCCTGTCAGTAGTCTCATGTAACGCCTCCCACAAATCAACACACACACACCCACACACACACACACACACACACACACACACACACACACACACACACACACACACACACACACACACAAACAGCATATGTGAGACTGTTATTTTGGTACTGTTGTTACTGCTGATAAACACAAACCTGCACATTCTCCACTGTCATGTATGCTTTGTGAACAATAGTCTGCAAATAGTTTATTTTCAAGAAGGATGCTGTCTGTCAAGCATCTTATTTTGTTTGTCTTCCTTTTTATTAACCTCACTAATGTCTTTGATGGATTTAAGTCATTAAAGCTGACAGCAGCATTTAATCTTGTGCTTCTGGTAGGTGTCAAGCTATGTCACCATTCTATTCCCTGCAGCAGCACCACAAATTCTCAAAATACACTCTATGCAATTGCTGTAGTACAGTAGCAATTTTAGCTGTTTTTAAAACATCCTTGTACAATGCCAAGAATTTATGTTAATCTGAAAAAAAAACAATCTTGGACAGGCATGCTGTGTGAACTTCTAGAACTATTGTTCTATATCTGGTGGTATCATAACTTTTTTCTTGCTATTAACTTAATTTTCTGGCCAGCCCCTGCTGATTTCTTGGCTTCCTATGATTGCCTCTCCCTTTACTATCCTGTTATTGCAGTGCATGCACCTCTTCACTGGCAGATCCCCCCTTTTTTCTGGGGAGAACTACCTCACTGATGATGTATCCATCAGCGTAAGAGCTGGGAGGATCAGTGAGCCCAGTTTATTGCAAGTGTACTAGTATTTTTGTAAATACAGCCCTAAGACTCTGGCATACGAAACTGCAGTAGAAGAAACAAAAGTTCATGCATTTTAACACATTACATTTCATAAGCCTGTGCATATTCCCCAACCGATCTTAAAAGAGGGCTGAATTCTGACAGATCCACCTGTGACTGTCTCCACGTTTCCTTGAAGAAAAAGGAACTGGCTTTTGTCTGATTACTCTGCCCCGTCCTAGACAACTCTCTGCTAATCTGACATAGAGCGTCAGTGACACAGGCAAACATTGTCTCCAACAGGTGACAAGACCTTGCTTCTAACATTTTTTTAGAAACAGATTATTTTAGGAAATAGTTATTATATATATTTCCTACGTTCTGAAGGACACTTCTGGAATGGTGGTCAACTTATGCACTTGACCATTAGGACAGATAACATGTGATTTATGCAAGCTGATAGCAGCAGGCTTATTATGGGGTGTTATCACCATACATCCTGAAATGTTACAGCGGTTATCTAAGAACACCAAGACAACAGTATAACTGCTTAAAGTGAAACTAAAGAAGCATGTCTGAAAAAAGTAAATATTCTGAAGGTTATTTGAGGGTATTATGACTGTATACAATTTTAAAATTGAACATATTCTTCACATCTTATTTCTATCTTGACTGACTAGATAACTGGTCTGCTAGAGAAACAGTATAAATAGTACATTCTGTACCAGTTTGAACTGCCTTAACCTCAAGTACGATTAAAACTAACACCTTACTGTGAATTTCTGTGCTGTAGATACTGTGTGTTATGCCATTTTGAGTTAAAAGGCATGTTTCTGAGGCTTTACCATATTTTGAAATGTTGTTGTGTTGTGTCTTTCGGCTTTTCCCAGTTAGGGGTCACCACAGTGGAACTCCGGTCCACTAATGATTGGCAGTAGATTTTTTACGTGCCGAGTTGCCGGCCCTGACGCACAACTTTCAACGAAGGTACGCCCAATCACGCATGTCGCCACACAGAAGATGCTCTAGCTGAGAATCGAACAGGACAACGTCTTACTGTGAGGCAACAACGCTACTGCAGCACCACCACCGCAGTTAGCATATTTGGAAATGTAAGGGCTCTAAATAAGAGAACACCTTCAAATTTATTGTCTATTAATTACGTTATCATTGTTTCTGATATTCACGATTTGTTAAAGCAGTGTAATACTGCTAATTAAAACATACTGCTATACTTTCCATCACAAATGTCAATCAGTTCTTAAGGAGATGGGTATAATTTCCTTGTCATAAGCAGTGTTGGACTATCCATTTTTCATACAATAATGTTTTTTTTTTTTTTTTTGCAATTTTTTATTGATGATAGCCCCCTTGTAATTTTACTGCAGCTGTAATTTCCTGCCATTACATCATAAAAGACTGATCCCTCAATGCCTCCCTACTTAAAATAATGTAAAGGCTACTATATTCAATGCTAATTCCAGTAAAAAATTCTTACATTCTAGAAAGACAAGTTAGCAATTATGTCTTGCATGTGGAACACCTTACATTAAAATGAACATGGGATGACATAGGAGTGAAACCACAATTATAAGTAAGTAACTGCTCTGCTAGAGATGTAATTTTTCTTAATTGCCCAGAATAGATTGCTGGTGTATGTTAATTCTTATTACCCACACTGAAAGCATTACATGGGTGTAGTCACAGAGAAAAGCTGGAGCACCTTCTGTGTGGAGTCTGCATGTCCTCCCCGTGGTCGAGTGACGTATAAAGACATGCAGTTAGGTGTGTGCATGAATGGGTGTGCCTTCTTTGAAAGTTGGGCGCCGGGCTGGCAACTTGGCACTGTAAAAATCCACTGCCAATCATTAGCGGACCGGAGTTCTACTGTGGCGACCCCTAACCGGGAAAAGCCGAAAGACAAACAAGTTACAGAGAAAAGCTGTACAGGTAGTGAAATTAAAACATGAGAAATGCTCTGTAATCTTCAGTGTTTTTTTAAACTATTTGTATCTTTAGCATCAGAATTATAGCTGGAAGTGAAATTAAATCAGGTGTTTGAACTTGGTGAAATGGTTAAGGTGCTTACCTTGCAGACACACGGTAAAGGGTTTCTTGCCTTTGGTCACTGACTGGGTATTGGCTAGGCATGTAATAGTCTGCGGACTATTTTCCTGGTATTCATCATCATCATCATCATCATCCCCTTTTTCCCATTTACATGGGGTCTGGGTATCGTATTAACTGTCGCCAACTCTCTCGATTCAGTGCCACTCTCCTGCCTTCTTCAACACTCATGCCTGACTGTCACAGATCTTCTTTCACACAATCCATCCACCTCTTTGCTGGACGCCTTCGCTTCCTCTTACCTTCTTCCTGTCTGTCCCAAATCTCCCTCACCAGATTGTCTTCTGCTTTTCTACACATGTGCCCATACCATCGTAATCTGTTTTCTTTGATCTTTTCTGCAATTGGAGCTACTTTGGCTTCTGCTCTTATGTCCTCATTTCTTCGCCTGTCCCGCAGTGTGCATCCTACCACCTTTCTCAGACACTTCATTTTCATCACCTCTAGCTTCTTCAACTGTTCTGCCTTTACTGCCCAGGTTTCTGTACCATACAGTAGTACTGGTCGCACTACTGCCTTGTACACCTTACTTTTCAGCTTCTTTGGCATCCTTTTGTCATATACTACACCTGATACTCTATGCCAGTTGGCTGCAGCCCCTCTGATTCTAGCTTTGACCTATTCATTCAGACTACCCTTCTCCTCAAACACCCCTCCCAGATACTTGAAGCTGTTTACTTGTTCCACTATCTTCCCATCTATCTCTATTCTCAGCTTCTTCTGATTTCCCCAATCTGCTGCCATTACCACTGTCTTATCTGTGCTTAGTTTCATCCCATGTGCCTTCAGATTTGCATTCCATTCTCCTATCCTTTGCTGAAGTTCTAGATCAGAGTCTGCCTGTACTGCCACATCATCTGCATACAGCAGCTTTGTTGCTCTGACCCCTCCAACCTGTTTGCTGATGTAGTCCATTACCAGTATGAACAGCAGTGGGCTCAGAGCTGAACCCTGGTGTACACCCACTCCCACTGGGAACCCCTCAGTGAGGCCAAACACTGTTCGTACTTGAGTCACTGGGTCCTTGTACATAGCCTGTACTAATTCTACCAATGTTTCTGAGACTTCAAACCACCGCAGTACTGCCCAGATCAGCTTTCTTGGGACCTTGTCATATGCTTTCTCCAAGTCTAGGAAAGCCCAGTTTGACTCTCTCTGTTTGCATATGAGGTCGGTTTGCCACTTTAACAGTGGCAATCATATAGACCCACGGTTTAAACCACCAGATGGCTAGCCCTGCCACGGTAGTTCTTTCACACTACACAACCCCAACAATATTTGCCTAGTATTATTTACCTATAATTATAAAATCAAGATACATGGAAAATACAGCAATGCACTTTAAAATAAAGAATGAAGATATTTTTACTTATTTTGTAACTGGTTTGGAGTCTGACATGGCTCCAGCATTTCTAACCATGTGGGTTCTGTCCTTTGTCCAGTTTGTAACCATCTAGGTGACATAGGGTTTATATTTAGCTGGTGAGCTTATCTATAATGCCCGAGGTGGGGTATTATCGTATGCACTGCGAGGTCCAGGTAGGCTGTGGACCACCCACATGGATAGTCTCTGATGCTTAGTGCTGCCACCAACCTGGAGAGGTGTGGGTATCTTTGGCAATATTGATACTCCCCTCCTTTTGTGGGTTCGGTCAAAGGGCCGAAAAGAAAGATGTATAACCAACAAGAACTAATACACTTTTTAGAATAATGACACCGAGCTCTCAATCAGCAGCCTTCCCAAGAAGGATAAGCTACCTGCTACCTGTCCTGCAGTGCAGTGCCAAACCTTCCTAATGTAAAACAACTGGTCTGAAGCCCAAGTGCTTATATTGTTCATATTCTGGTAATCGGGTGGTCCCGGAAAAAAACAAACATGTCCAGTTTCCATAGAGCTCCCAAACTTTTTTAACTTTTCTGTACAGACTATTAAAAGTCCACATTACATAAAACAGTCCAAACAATGTAGGTATTACAGCAGATACACTGACTGCATCTTTCAGTTAGCCTGGCATATTGCAAAGCTAAAAGTGTTACGAATAATATAGTGTCACACAAGATTAGCTGAAGTAAGCCTGAGGCTGTAAGAATTTTTAGTACAGAAGAAGGCTACTGTCTCAGGTGATGATGACATTCCTACATCTAGGTTGTTGTACATTTCCTCTAATCCATTTTAATAGTAGACATCAAGAAAGGTGTATGTTTGTGTGTGCCTGTGTGTGTGTGTGTGTGTGTGTGTGTGTGTGTGTGTGTGTGTGTGTGTGTGTGTGTGTGTGTGTGTGTGTGTGTGTGTGTGTAGGGAGGTTAGGGGGAACCTAGTCCACAGGGGATACATTACCCCAGTATGTTTATCTCAAGTGCCCCTGATTCTGCAGAATGTCTCTGATATTGCCTCGCACTGTCACCCTATCCCTTATAAAATGTTTGATTTTATGATACATCACTGAAGATCAAAGTAAATCAATATTAGAGTTCCATACTTAATGTTCAGAGAACAGATCCATCCATCCACAACCCCTTTTTCCCATTTTTGCATATGAGGTCGGTTTGCCACTTTAACAGTGGCAATCATATAGACCCACAGTTTAAACCACCAGATGGCTAGCCCTGCCATGGTAGTTCTTTCACACTACACAACCCCAAGCTCATAACACCTAGGGCAACTTAGAGTGTCCAATCCACTTACTGCATATCTTTGTAATGTGGGAGGAAACCGGAGCACTCAGGGGAAGCTCACGTGAACACAGGGAGGCCATGCATACTCTGTACAGAAGGCACCACAGCTGAGAATTGAATTGGGGAATCACTTGCTGTGAGGTATTCAGAGAGTACATGTTGATGCAAAGAACTGTTGTTCTATTAAATTTTTACATTAATTTGAGTTACATTTTTGCCCCTGATTCTGGCCATTTGCCCCTCATTATTTTCGGCTTGAGCAAAGAAGCTGAGATCTACAACCCAGTTCATAGATCATAAATAAAATAAATAGCACTAAGCTGCAGTAGTGTTGAGAGGGATGAAATATATAGACTTAGAGATCCAAGCCGCATGCATTTATATTAGAATCAGGGAATCACTTTTACTTTGCTATTCTTTGTTTTACAAAGATATGAGTTTTACTTGTTTATTTACAGACATTCAGAAAATGACAGAAACGAAGCATTGTTGTAATGTGGCAAAGGAGACAGCAACCAGTGTTTGATACCAATGTATAATGCTCTTGTTTATTAAGTTCCTCACAGGCATATCTGAGGCTAACTTGTCTAACCACAGTGGAATGCTCTGACACATAGAGAAAACATGTCAACAGCCTGTACGTGTAATACATCCATCATATGCAGTACAGCGGTGCAGACTAATGTCAACGCACCTGAAAAGAACAGTGAGCGCGTAGTGACACACAGCCGTTAAAAGTGGAACAAAAGTGTAATACAGATACAAAGTTAATACACTTGCAATTCCTAACAACACAAAGAAGTACTTCGTTTTTAACAGCTGAAAAGAATAAGTGCTTGTGTGAAACCATTTTAACAGCAAATCTTACAATCATGTTGTTGAACCACTACAATCACTAATAAGAGGCACATGCTGACTCTGACAATGGTAGGCTCATCAATTTCTTTTACAAGGGTTAGGTTTGTCAAAACTGCATGCACTTATACTGTACAAGCCAGCAGTACACTGTTGTGAGTTTTTTTTTACTTTTCTCTACTGAAGTACAACTATGGAGTTGGTGTATATGTGTATACACACACACATACACACACACACATATATATATATATATATATGTGTATGTATATATATATATATATACATATATATATATATAAACAGCAAAAAGTTGTTTTTCTTCTTTTTATGGTTTTACAGTTACATTTGCTGATATTCAAGAATCTGTGAAGTATGACTCATTATAAAATGAATGAACAGGACACAATGAAGACAAATCACATGAAATAGCTGACGGTGTCGCTAATGTGCAGCCCAGATATGTTTATTCCCATGCCCAAACCTTGTTGGTAACTGCTGTTTGCTCATTCATTTCACATTGCAGCCTTAAAAGCTCAGTAAAAGTACAGTACAAGTAAGTAACACATTTGTATTCATTCATGGCACACTCATCCCAAGCACACCCATCTATGACAATGTAGCTCTTCCCCCATTCCACACCTGTACCCAGCATACAGTGCAAGTAAGATCACTTTCTGTATCACTGCACACCTATTGTCATCATGTGGACCTTTATCTGCACCCTTTTCCTTTACACATGTAATCCCAACATACAAGAAGCATACCTTGTCAATCCAACCCCTACCACCCCTTAATACATGCAATCAGAAACATCTCTAGCTCTTTAATAATGGCAACTGTTAAAATCACTTACTATCCTATTAGTATTTTAGTATGTCATTTCTAAAAATGAAATAAAAGTATACTCTCAGTTTAAAAAAGTGTTGCAAACAAACCTGACAAATATCTTTTTAAACACCTTTATTGAATTATCACTTACGACAAACATACATTTATATAAAAGAAAACAAACATATTTACATGTTCTTATTTATAAACATTATACATCGTGCTTTTTTGTATAATCACCAATCCAACATTACATAAATTGTTCAGTTCCTGCTTTCCCTTAAATGTCCCGGCTCATCCAAAACATTATTCTGCATGTATTATTCCCACAATTTTCATTTTTTTCTATGTAATTTGTTCTTACTCATTTCTAAAGATCCCAATTCCAGGTCTTTTGTCTCTGCTACAATATTCAATACTTCAAATATAGTTGGTTTAAACTTTGACTTCCATTTTCTAGTAGTTGCCTTTTTGGCAGCCATCAAAATTAAATGTAGCAAGGGCTTACTACGTCTAGACAATTCAGATCTTGCATCCCAGCTCAAAAAATTTCCTTAGTCACACCCATTTGCTCACCCAATATTTCTGACAGAATATCCTGCAGGGGATTTTTGAAGCCTGCCAACCCATTACATTCCCAAAGCATATATTCACAGTTAACTATTTCGTCTACATCACACCTCCAACATTTGCTATATACCTGAAGAACATTTCTTCGGAGTCTGCTTGGGTTATAAAAATACCTATGTAAATACTTCCAAGTAAAAGTCCTAAATCTTCTAGACCGTTGCATACTTGGGAGCCATACATACGTTCACCCATTGTAACCTGGCAGACATCTTAAGCTGATTTCCTGGAAAAGAAATTGCAGCACACAAGTCCTTTTATGTTTTGATAGTTGTGCAAATGATAACAACACAAATAATAAAATATATCATCTAGGAAAAAAAAAATCACAAAACAAACATAAAGACGCAAGAGAGTGATGAAGTCTCAGTCCTGGGTGACTTATAAGAGATGGAAGTGCTTACTCTATGTGGATTTATCATGCATTTTTGTTTTCATTAAAGTGGATTTTAATATTTGTTGAATCTGTTGTCCTGATTTGTATTCATATGGACTAAATGCTGTTTCTTATTGTTGTAAAATATCGCACATATAATAATAGAAGAAACATGTACAGTCTTCAACTTCATTTTTGTGTTTTTTTTTTTTTTTTATTTAAAATTTTTAGGAAGATTTGGGAGGCTACACTGCATTTTGCTTTTTGGATAATGTAACAAAATGACAGTTAAGGCATATCTGCTACTACATGTATTTATTTATTTACTTATTTTTGCTGTAAGACTTCAAAATCCATCACGCATGTCACTGTATTAAGTGCACAGTGTAAACCAGAGAAAATGTTAAGAATGTGCAAGTGAATCTCTTTCCTAGGCTCAAACTCTTACATGTACGATGCAGTAAATCTAGATAAAATGAATGTCAAAACAAGTGGGAATGACATTTTAGAATCAGAATGGTTGCCACAAACAATGCATATTATGGAGGCATAGCATATATATTAACCAGATGTTAAGAACTGATTACTAAAATTCAGCATTGGGCTGCACTTTTAGCTGTATAAAAAATCAGCAGAAGCAGAAATAAATAAATCATTACACACTTATGGTACACAGCAGCTAATATAAATTGGTCCAGTGAATATGTGAGGTCCTAACAATCTTCCATAACTGTTACAGACTGGAGAGATCTTATATCAAGAATCAGGTGGTGGACCTTGTTTAGTTTCCAAAAACTGGAACTGTAGTGCTTGGTATAAAATTATTCACTTGTTTTAAAGCAGCTTCTAAATTGTTTAAAATGGAAGTTTGGTGCTATTGCTAAATTGTTCATCCAAGTAAAGCATAAATGTACACATATAAGTGATTCATGACAGACCCTGCTTATGCTAATGGTAATGCTGTCAGCCTAAGCTCTTTCTACCAAGGTAATCGCTGTACAGAAAGGATAAGTGTAAACGACAACTGTCATGTCATACTCTCAGACGTAGGACAGCGTCTGTCAACAAATCACTCCTCCTTGTGTTGATTACCTGGACCCCTTCCCTTCCATGATCTCAAACTTTACAGCAGAAACTGGCTACATCACCAATGCAGCATGATTTTATGAGACATAGTGGCACTTGTATTATGCATATGCTGACATCCTGACTTGTGCATGGCATCAGTGCAGGGAATATCTGCACTTTCCCTTCATTAGTGAGCACTGCGGACAGAGGAAGAATAGCAATAGTGCTGTTCTGCATTCTCCAAAGATACATCTCTGCATCAGCAACATAAACCCTTCCACAAGAAATAGACTTCATTACACCTTGAGAAATGGATGTATGAATCTCTCAGCGTGTCCCTGGTAGAACATTATTTTTGTAAAATACCACACATATATTCCGACAGCAGAAGCCTATACAGCAAAAGGGAAAAATGAGGGACAGAGAGATGCAGCAATCAAAACAACCTTATTTACAGTAGAAGCTGCCAGCTTGTCTCCAATAAAACAAGAAGTTATGTACTCACCATAACGTTCGATGTATGCAGTCCATCTCGCCTCTCATTCTTACCGTGGGTTCGGAGCTGAATATCGGCTCCGACTCGGCCAAACTTTTCTAGCCTGAAGTCTTCTATTGGTTGGGCTAAGGAGGTATCCCATGCTGCACTGCTCCATATCCCCAGATCTAGTTTGCTGCGAACACTCATTCATACCCCATGCATAACAACATCCAGGTAAAGAAGAATAAGCTAAAAGTGAAGGGAACTCTGAAAATAAAACCTAACCTCCAGATCCTCCAGTTAGGGGGAAGGTGGGAGGGTAAGTAAGAATGTGAGGCGAGATGGACTACATACATCGAATGTTGTGGTGAGTACGTAACTTCTTGATGTTATGTAGTCCAATCTCGCCTACATTCTTACCCGTGGGACAGCGTCCCTAGCACCTACATCCTGGGAGGCTCATAGGAAGATACTCCTGAGTACTGTGGAACCAAAGGAAGACCTGCCCCTAGATACCACGTCCAATTTGCAATGAGTAACAAATGTGTGAGGAGAAGCCCAAGTAGCTGCCGCACAAATATCATCCATAGACAATCTGGCTTGATAGGCTGTAGATGTAGATACAGCCCGAGTAGAGTGAGCCTTGACCGGAAACGGTAGGTGCTTAACTCCTGTGGAATAAGCGAATGAGATGCAACTGGAAATCCAACTGGATAGGGTGATTTTGGAGACAGGAGACCCAATTGTGTTTCTGAAAAGGAGACAAATAGTTGATCAGATTTTTGGAGATCTTTAGTTCGGTGAAGACAGAAATGTAACTGTCTGTGTACATCCAACTGATGAAATTTAAATTCTACCTTGTTTGAAAAATGGGGAAAAAATACTGGCAACTCACTAGATTGATTAAGATTAGATATGGATGCCACTTTAGGAAGAAAGGAAGGGTTTGGTCTAAGAGAAACCCTGTCCTTATGAAAGATCAAGTATGGAGGTTTGATAGAAAGGGCTTGAATTTCTGAAACTCGCCTGGCTGAAGTGATGGCTATTAAGAAGGTAGTTTTCCAGGTCAAGAACTTTAAGTCGCAGGTAGCTGCAGGCTCAAAGGGTGGTGAAGTAAGGGCTTGCAGGACAAAATTTAGATCCCAGGGCATGATCGGGTCTGAGACAGGAGGACGGAGTAACAGAGTGCCCTTCAGGAAAGCCTTACAGAGTCTGTGAACCATCAGACTAGGCTCATTAGCAACATGAAAGTTAGAAATCGCTGCCAATTGAACTTTAATGGTAGCTGACGCTGAGCCCTGATGGAAAAGCATAGACAAAAACTCCAAGACTGAAGCAATTGGGGCTGTGTAAGGGTCAATTCCGTGGGTATGAGCCCAAATAGAAAACCTCTTCCATTTGCTAGAATAAATCTTCCTAGTAGAGGGCTTACGAGAGGAAGATAAAATATGAACTACCTCAGGTGAAAAGTGATGAAGCCTAACTAACGCCGGAAGTGGAGTAGCCAGGTTGTCAACTGGAGGGTCCGCAGAGAGGAGTGGAACTGTCCCAACATGTGTGTCAGTGAATCTGGTTGTGGGTCCAGAATCCAAGGTGTGTCCACAATGTAGGGGTGGAGAAAAGGGAACCAGACTTGACGAGGCCAGTGTGGAGCAATCAGAATCATTCGGCTTCCCAAGGAATGCATTTTCTGAATCACTTTTGATAGCAAGGGAAACGGAGGGAAATCATAAAGCAGATCGGTGGGCCAATAATGAACTAGAGCGTCCCCTGTGGGGGGATCAGCATGAAGTAGCTGCTGCATTTGGCATTGAGCGGGCTGGCAAAAAGGTCACAGCAAGGCTGACCCCACCTGCTGAAGATTTGTTCTGCAACTAGACGATTCAGGGACCACTCGTAAGGCATTAGATTAGCTCTGCTTAGCCTGTCCGCTATCACGTTGGACTTCCCCGGAATGTGCATTGCCACCAGAAACTGTTGGGAAGATACTGCCCACTGTCACACTCGCATGGCCTCTCTGCACAGGGGGTATGAACTGGTTCCCCCCTGCTTGTTCAGATACCACACCACTGACATGTTGTCCGAGTGTATTGCAATAGTCCCTAGAGGTAGAAAGCTCTGAAGTGCCTGCAACGCAAGTAGCACCACCCTCATCTCTAGAATGTTGATATGCAGATGTATCTCGTGATCTTGCCACATGCCTTGGACTGTCCTGCCGAGATAATGCCCCCCCCACCCCATCTGGGACGCGTCCGTGGTCACTGTGGCAACCGGAGTTGGTGGAATGAATGGTTTTCCCCTGTCCAGATTGTTGGTGCAAAGCCACCAACTGAGATCCTGTTTGCATCTGTCCGTGAGCAAAATAGGGTGGGAAAGTGGAAGTTTTTGGAGAGGCCATTGAGCAAAGAGGAGCCATTGAAGGAGCCTCATGTGCAATCTCGCTAGAGGGACCAACATAATTGTTGCTGCCATAGTCCCCAGGAGTTGAAGAACCAATCTTGACTTTGCTTTCCTCAGGGGAAGCAGGGCGTGCACCTGTTGCTGTAAGACTCTGATTTTTTCCTGCAGTAGAAAGGCTCACATTTGAACGGTGTCTAACTCTGCACCTATAAAAATGACACGCTGTGAAGGAAACAAGGCAGATTTTTCCCAGTTCAGTGTTATGCCCAACTGTTGACAGAGAGTGATGGTAGCGTCCCTGGTATGGATTAGTAGATGCCTGGTGGGGGCGGTAAGGAGCCAGTCGTCCAGATACGGAAACACTTAGAATCCTAGACATCTCAAGTGAGCTGTCACCACCGCCATACACTTGGTGAACACCCTCGGGGCTGTGGTGAGACCAAAGGGCAGGGCTCGAAACTGGAAATGACTGGCCCCCAGGCGGAAGCGTAGGTGACTCCTGGATGCCCTGTCCATTTTGACATGGTAGTAAGCATCCTTGAGGTCGATGAAGCACATCCCAACAATAGGAGAATCGATTGTAGTGTGACCATACGGAACTTGGACTTTTGTACATAGTTGTTCAGTTGGCTGAGGTCTAATATGGGTCTCAGGTCTCCTGTTCTTTTTGGCACCAAAAAAAAATCTTGAGTAAGTCCCTAATCCAATCTAGTCTGAGGGGACATGCTGGATGGCTCCCTTTCCTAGCAGCTTTGAAACCTCTGAAGCTGCGTGATCCGTTTGACTGGGTGGAACGTCCGGGATTTTCCTGACTGGATGGGGGGTCTGACGAAAAGGGGATGACACAACCTCCAGAAATTATTCGTAATACCCATCGGTCCTGGGTGATGCTTTGCCAGGCTTCTGGGTATAATGATATTCGACCCCCGACTGGCTCTGAAAACACACAGTCGGGCATCCCATCTGGAATGACGGTAGGGAGAGCCGCAAAACCAATCGCTGTCTCCCGAATTGCAGGGGCCCCCTCTGCCTCTAGGGCGGCGTTTCCCTGAATAACCTCCCCCTCCTCTGCCTCTGGAGGGGGACTCACCTTGTGCACCAGGAAAAAACCTCTGTGATTTTTTTGAACCACATCTTCCCACCCTGCTGGGCCTTGAGGTAAGGCCTAGAGGGAAGGGAAAAACAGACCCCTACAGCAGACAGTGTCTTTCCCTCTTGCTCGCATCTGGTGAGGGTGTCTTTCACTTCGGTTCCGAACAAAGAACAACCATCAAAGGGGGCATCAGTGAAAGAAGACTTGAAGGCCTCCACGAAATGACAAAGGCACAGCCAGGCTTGCCTTCTAAGGGCGACTCCTGAGCTTGCTGCCCTACTCGCTCCCTCGGCTGCATATGAAATGAGCCGCATGGAGGAGGTAACGATGGAATTAAGGGTAGACACCTGGGTGTTAACCATCTGGGCCACCGCCTCAGGCACGTTACCCGCAAGAGTGTCTCCTAACTCCTTGAGGAGATCTCTCTGGGGCCGAGTAAAATGAGACAGGTAGTTCAGCGACAGTAAGGTAAAGGTTGCTAACGAGGGGGTACGCTTCCCGTACCGGTCCATGGTCCTAGACTCCTTATTAGGAGGATGGACGGAGGAAGAATTCTCTGCTACTTCCTTCTGAGTGGCTGCCGCCACCACCATGGCATCCACAGGTACTCCTTTGGACAAAAACCCCTTACCTGGGGGAGCAGAAAGAAATTTATTGGGTCTCCTGGGTACAAGTTCCACAGAATTAGGGTTCTCCCACATCCTCTGACAAATTAAATCCAGGAGCTCGTCGAAGGGTGGGGACACCCAGGAGGCAGAGGGCTGAGCACCAAAGGCCTTAAGGAAGACCGACTCCTCCTTGGAGGGGGCTTTGGATGGCCAGGCACCTCTTTGTTTCAATATCTCCAGGATGTCGGAGAAAGAAACATCATCAGAGGATGACTTGGGGGACCCCTCAGATTCCTTGAGGTCAGTATCTGAGGTGAGAGACTCATCCTGGGAGTCTATGTGCTTCCTCTTGCATGTTTTCTTTCTAGGGGGCTCCTCAAGCAAGAACTCTGAAGGGCCCTCAGAAACTTGGGGACAACTTGTGGGGGTATCCCTAGGCCTTGGGGCTCTGCTGTCTACAGATAGGTGGTGATTAGAGGCTCTCACCGGAGTGGTAGGGGACAGAATGACCGACCCGCATGATGTGGCTGAAGATCTGGCCAGTGCATTCCGCATGGCCTCAAAGGCTGGCCCCCCTGAGTCTGAGGACTGGCCAGCCTCCAAGACCATGACAGGAGTCGGGGTTCCACAAGCCGAGGCACTGAGTGGGAGACTAGGAACCGAAAGGTGTCCCGAGGTGTCCCCTTCGGGCCCGACTGAATAATCTCGAGTCCCAAACCCAGTGGATGGTGCCAACGGGGTCGGAGCTGATGTCGGCACCGACAAGCCCGGAGGGGCCATCTGAACCGACCTAGGAACATCCCATGGAGCGGGGAATTCCGGCTCCACAGACAGAGATGTGCTCGGAGGAGGAATAATCGAAGAAGGTATCGGGACAGGCTTCAGAGCCGAGTGGGACGGAGCCGAGAACAATTTAGCCAAAACCGGTGACTGAAGGAGCCTCTGCATCACCCTATCAACATCCATATCTGAAAGTGTCCTGGAAGATTTGGAGGACAGGGAGGGAGATCGGAATCTCCTCTCAGGTGACACTGATCTAGTACTGGACGATCGGCTCCGAAGAGGTTCCAATATAATTGGAGCCGACGCCGGTTCCATCAACACCGACACTTCCTGCAGCCCCGAGGACAGTGGAGCCGAGGAGGTCGAAGCTAGTTTCATTACCTTCTCCGGTTGCTCTGAGGAGACTGACAGAGCCGGAGATCTCTTTTTTGATTTTGTGGATTTAGATTTTGAACTGGAAGCAGGATCCATAGCCTCTTCGAACGAGGGTTTCAAGAGTCCCTTCAGGATTAACTTATTCTTTCTTTCTTGGAGCACCTTGGGACTAAACGCATGGCAGAAGCTGCAGGACTCCTGCAGGTGGATTGCTCCCAGACAATAAATGCATACTGAATGTCCATCGGTGATGGACATCTTGTAACCACACTTAGAGCACTTTTTAAAACCCGAGGGTTTGTGCTCCTTGGAATCTTTGGACATCTTGAAATTTAGTCACAAATACCAATACAACGAGTAAGTCACTGCCTGATTGGAAAAACAACTACAGTCACACAAAACACCACACTAAGCACGGGAACAAATTTTTTTTACAAACAACAACACACACAATCCTCAG
The DNA here is from genome assembly GCF_019279795.1 of Protopterus annectens. Taxonomy (NCBI): domain Eukaryota; kingdom Metazoa; phylum Chordata; order Ceratodontiformes; family Protopteridae; genus Protopterus; species Protopterus annectens. The sequence continues at coordinate 1,199,738,412 of NC_056729.1, forward strand.
AAGGGACACACACTAAAATGACTAGGCTAAAACCTCTAACTAAAACAGTTTTAGACCAAACTCGCATACAGAACAAGGAAGACAGACACTAAAACCTCTAATTCAAACGGTTTTAGAAAGCAAAAAACAACACAGGAACAAGAAAGGAGACGGACTAGGTCTTCTAACTGAAACAGGCCTAGCCCGTAGGAATAGCTAGTGGGACACCATAAAAACCAATCACACTACAGATTATACCCAACAAACACCACATAGAAATAGCTATTAAAATAGCTTTTGTTTGCAACAAATTCTCTCAAGAAGAAGAAGAAAAATGGTACTTAGCCACAGCCAAGAGTGAGACCACGTCCGAGCTACATGAGCGGCAAACGAGATCTGGGGTTATGGAGCAGTGCAGCATGGGATACTTGCTTAGCCCAGCCAATAGAAGACTTCAAGCTAGAAAAGTTTGGCCGAGTCGGAGCCGATATTCGGCTCCGCACCCACGGGTAAGAATGTAGGCGAGACTGGACTACATAACATCATCATTAGGGCACAAGCAAAGTCCAGATGTGTCAATTACATATGCATGTAGGTGAGACTGGACTACATAACATCATCATTAGGGCACAAGCAAAGTCCAGATGTGTCAATTACATATGCATGTAGGCGAGACTGGACTACATAACATCATCATTAGGGCACAAGCAAAGTCCAGATGTGTCAATTACATATGCATGTTAGCGAGACTGGACTACATAACATCATCATTAGGGCACAAGCAAAGTCCAGATGTGTCAATTACATATGCTAAGAGTCATCACACACATTGCACAGGCTTGTAACTGTCTTTTAAATAAACTGAATGTTTTCTTTAAAGCTGTTTTATTTTTAGGGTCCAGTTTAGGTTTTATGGTGTAAAGCTTATGGGATCCCACTTGTGACACTGGACAGTTCTGGATGTACTGCACCTAATGGAAGATACTTCCAGTTGCAAGAGAACCAATCTGTTCACTGCAATGAGAATTTCCATAAGGGCAAACCAGTTTCCTGAAAATGGAATTCAAGATAACCGGATCAATTATATTCTCTTTTATTCCGTTCACTGTTTATTATGTTAAAGCAGTGTGCAAAAAAATGAAGTGGAAGTACTATATCTTCTTGAAGCTACAAAATTCTTACCACAGCTACTTTATAAATATCCCTTATAACTGATAGCTCAAACAACAAATGCCCAGAATACAGGTACCCAGGCTAGTACAATTAGAATAAAATAAATCTGATTAAGAAATAGCAGAAAAGCATTTTGGAGGAGGGATTCTCCATTAAACCCCCCTTACTTTATTATTCTCACTTTTTGTTGCAGTGTTTTACCACCCTGCAGCTGACCACTTGCTGCCACCAGGGTCTACAGAGCACTCATATTCCTTTGGACATTACTCAAATCCATGCTCAGTGCTGGTGAGGCGATGGAGGTGTCCAGGTTCTGCCTCATATTGCTGGCAGGTCTTTTTTATAGGTTCATAGGTAGGTATTAGGCTATCGGCCCAAGGGCCTATGTAAGCCTAGCCAGCAAGGTACCATATGCCCTTACACCACATTTCTCCCTGTGCGTGCATGTAGTATCCTATGGGCGAGCATGTAATGCGGGCATACAGTGTATTGTCCTACCTCCACAGCAACTCAGTCAATGTCCCCCTCCTATTCCCACTTACACTCACACTCCCTTATATGTTCTCTTTCTTTCACCAGGGCTCTAACTCAAGGATCGTACGAGCACCAAAACTTTATTATTCTCACATTGTGGTTACTGCATCTCACATAAAGAGCAATCAGTAAGAGCTAATGAAAAACTTATATAAATTCTTCTCTGCATATCAGCAAAACAAACAGCACCACAATTATCCATTCTGAAGACTTAAATCTTGCCTGTGACATAAATAGGACCTGCTGGAGAGATGGGTATGTATCCCAGAGACTACCTCTTCTCTGGAACAGGCTCCCCATCCATGTGAGACAGAGTTCCTCCCTAACCCAATTCAACTAGAACTTAGGCCACTGGATGGGAAGCAGGAAAACCATCCCTTGTTTGGCACCTATGTCTGTAATGGACACAGGCAACTTTTAAATGGTTCATCTCCCAGGCCCCTGCCTGTAAACATTTCATCTCCCAAGCCCCTGCTTACAACACAAAGGGTACCACAATTTGTCAGATGGGATGCATGGCTAGGCTTAAAAAGGCCCCAGTGATCATTAGCCTAGTCTATACCTATTAACCTCTGAACTGTATTGTAGTATTTATGGGTAGTGTGTCCTGTATATCATATTTAGAAGACATGCCTTTGGGGACAGCATCAAGAGGGTTTAATGTATACACACACACACACACACACACACACACACACACACACACACATATATATATATATATATATATATATATATATATATATATATATATTATTTATTTATTTCATGGTTGCAGCCCCTAGTCAGAAATACAAGAAATGTACATTTATTTAAGCTTTAATGGTCATGTCTGACTAGCTTCATCAAGAAAATGCTTGGTAAGCAGTGACAGCTTGTTTTCCCTACTTTGGGACAATGTAAGATTTTAACACTATCTATTATTTTTGTGCTACACTGGCAAGCAAATGAGAAACGTATTAAGTGCCTTAATCAGCATCTTCACATGAGCAATACTGGACAGTTCATACCGTGCAAAACTGGACACAAAGACAATCACGAGATTAAGTTTCACTTCCTGTTTATGGCAATCAAAAAAGCTGACTCAGCATGTGATACGTGAACCTTGAGATAGATGAAGCATTTATTATGCAGAATCATTACATTCTGCAAGCAGAAGGTTTACAGTTCACAGTGATAAGCGAAGTTAGTGATGTCTTCTCAGGAACCATGTAGTCAGCTTTTCAAAGCATGTTGTTTTGTCCTGGCTTCCCACCTAAAGCAATGTACTTGACTATTGCATGTAAAAAGCAATATCCCTACATAATAACTACTGAGCTCAGCATACAATAACACAAGCATTTTTAAACGGTCACAGGGAAAACAACATCCACAAGTTGTCTGGGTAATGATCAGGAAAACTAGCCTTCTCTTGAAAGGTAACCCCTTTCCCCCACTAAACTCTGATCCTTGCCCACTCATATGAGTAAAAATGTCATTAGAAAAGACATTACTTTTTTCTTAAAATAAAAGAAAAGAGGAGACATTTCTTAGCTGAAGTGATAAAACTGTTTAGAATAGAGTAGCAGAATGAAACACAGAAGTAGTTGTTTTAACATATAGAACGTATCTGTCAGTTAAGTGAAGTACTACAAAAAGAAAAAACAACTTCATCATAAACATACAGCAAATATACCAGAGTTCACACATCAAAAAAAAAGTTTTAAGGTGGTTTAAAAAGGTAGCTGCCAGCAGCAGAAATTCACTCTCAGCAATAGTGTTATAAGGGAAAGATAATGTTTTTGACATGAGAAAAAAAGAAAAGTCAGATCATCTTTTTTTGAGTTTTGAAAGACTATATTATAAAGGACTACTACAGGATGCTGCCAAAATTAAGTTGGAACATAATTTCTGGAAAAGTGAAAGAGAAATTAGAAGTGCAAAGAAATATATAAACTGCAATACATGTTTAAAAAATCAACAAGGAGGTATCAGCAGGAAAGCTTTTCAGGAAATTTGATGAAAAACTTAAATCGGAGATGGAATCCTACAGTCGCTGGTACATGACAGGAAGGAGAAAGGATAATAAAAGCCAAGTTCCCTCAAGTGATCCCATCTGCTTCAAACAATTATAACTGCAGTAAGGTTAGAAAAAGAAGAGGGGTGCAATGCATCATCAGAGTCTCTGGCTATCTGGGAAATACGAGAGAAGTGCAGAAATCCTGCCACAGCTTGCCTGAGGCAATGTATTTGACAAGCTAGATGTGGTAAAAGTGCAACTTTTCGCTCTAAGTTAAGCACTGATCTTAAAAATATTTTCTGTGTGAAACATGCTGGTCTCAGACAGACTAATGTAACTATCTGATAACAAAGAACATGACCACTGAGCTGGGAGAGAAGATATGATCTTCTGATCTATCTGAATAGTTACCACATTCGACTGTAATAAGAGTGACCATCCAACAACTAGAAAGGCTACATGTAGAAGAACCTAAGTAGGTTTTGGAAGTGTTATAATGAACATTTATGGTGTAACAGCCAGGGTTATGAAAGGCACGTAAACTTACCATAACAGTAGATGTTTGAATGATGCCTGCTGCAGTAATCTTAGTTATATGGGTTATATTCTGCATTGGACATAACAGCTGGCCAGATTCCACAGCTTCAGGGTACATTCCACACTCCCAACTGTCAGTCAGCTCAAGCTGAGCTGAATAAAAAGACAGATTTAGGCACCAAGTCCTTTAGAGCTTTCATGTCAACATACACAGCACAGGGAGGCTGAGCCCTGAAATAATAATAGGAATGATAAAAAATAAATGTCCACTCCATAGCATAAAGAACACAATAGAAAACAAAGAGGGTGGAGAGAAGGAATGGGTACTTCAGCAGTGACCATTCGAACATCTACTGTTATGGTAAGTTTGCTTACACAACTGTACTATATTCATCATATTCATCACTGCTGCAGTAGCCTTAGCTATATGGGTAGATCACCCTAGCTTAGCACATTTGTGAAATGGAAGGAGAAGGGTCTAGCAGCTCCTGGAAAATGGTTCTTGTAAAGCCTGATCTAGACGTAGAGAAGGAATCAGGCTTGTAATGCTTTGTAAAAGTATGTACAGTGGACCAAGTTGCTTCTTCTTGAATACTTCTAGAATCCAACCTATAGATGAAGCCAAGACCCTGAGTAGAGTGGGCCTTGACTCTGTCTGAAACAGTAGTGTTGGAGGGATTATAACAAACAGTAATAGCCTGAGACAACCATTTGGAAATATTCAACTTTGACACAGGTTGTCCCTTCTTCTTACTTCACAACAAATAAAAAAAAAAACATTTAAATATATGAAAGATTTAGTTCTGTCTGCTCAACTTGGTGGTCACACATTGCTTGTAGAAGAGATGGCCCAGTGAAGTTATTTTTCAAACTCACACAGCTACTCTGCAAAGGGACTATAAACTGCTTCCCCACCTGAGTGTGCCACCCTTCAGATGAGACATTAAACTGACAGGATGCTGCACACCTGAGTGTGCCACCCTTCAGATAAGACATTAAACTGACAGTATGCTGCACATCTGAGTGTGCCACCCATCAGATGAGACATTAAACTAACAAGATACTGCACACCTGAGTGTGCCACCCTTCAGATGAGACATTAAACTGAGGCCCCATCTGCTTGGGATGGTAGCAGCTCAAGAAGATGTAAAAGATCATACAGCACCCCCCCCCCCAAAAAAAAATGTACTGCATTATTTACATCTTTCCTTAATTAAACTTCTTTACATTATTTACCTATTCATATTCATAACACATATGTTGTCATTTCTTTTCACTTTTTTTCTAAACATTAATGCATTATCTACACGCAAAAAATATTTCCAGTTTTCATAATTTAAAACCACAAAAGATCTTATTTTTGAAGACAACATCAAATATTCTTTAAAATTTCTATAGCTATCCCCCCATCCTTTCTTCCACAGCTCTCTTTGTAGTTCTTCATATAGGATCATGGGATATTACTAGGCTAATGGCTCTGGGGCCCTTACAAGCCTAGTCAAAAGTTTACCCACAAAAAAGAAGCCTCAGTCAGCACCTGTCGACCCTGTCAGTGAGGGACACAGGTGGAACCCTTGGGAAAAATCTGTGATTTCCCATCCACTCATCAAAGTTGCGCTTGAAGAGGGTCAGCAGGTACTCTGTTTGACGTATGGGAAGTCTATTCCAGAGACAGGGCAACCTCTGGGAGACAAACCTGTCTCTCCAGCAGGTTTTGTTGATGTTGCATATTAGATGTAGGCCTTTCAAGCGGGTAATGCACGAGGAGTCAGACTTACAGATATGGGGCATCTCTAGTAAGACAGGGTCTGATATTGCCTTGTAGGTGAGACACAAATCACCTCTAAGCATTCTGTACAATACCGAGTAGAGTGATAGTGATTTGAGCCTGTCTGCATAGGACAGGTGTTGGAGGCCATGGATTCTCTATGTGACGTATTTCTGTGGCCTTTCCAGTTGGTGCAGGTGCTTGGAGAGGTATGTACCAAATAGAGCGTTATACTCAATTATTGGCCTAATGAGGGAGGAGTACAGAGAGGTAATAACCTCCTTTTTTCCTGGATGCAATCCTTTTACTTATGAGATGACCGAAGTAAAAGGCTTTTCTGACCACTGCCTCTACATGATGGTCGAATGTGAGATTGTTGTCAACCTGAGTATCCAGGTCTCTCACCATATCATATAAATATGATATCCTTCACATTTTCTTTTAAATAGTCTACAGATTGCTACAAACAATATTCTGTTCCACTTTTCAATTTCACATTTTTTACATTTTCCATATAATATTATGTTGTTGTTGTTGTGTCTTTCGGCTTATCCCAGTTAGGGTTCACCACAGCGGAACTCCAGTCCGCTAATGTTTGGTAGTGGATTTTTACGTGCCGAGTTACCAGCCCTGGCGCACAACCTTCAACGAAGGCATGCCCATTCACGTATGCCTCTACACAGAAGACGCTTTAGCTGAGAATCGAACGGGACAACATCTTGCTGTGAGGCGACAACGCTACCGCAGCATCCATATAATATTATAATGTTTTTAAATCCTTCCCATTTATATTCCTATCTAAAACTTTTCCAAAACTGTTCATTTTTTTTACATTCTAAAAAATATTTTGTTATTTCTCTGTCATTACACTCATCACATTTTCTCTTTTCTAATAACAGGTATTTCATATTACTTTTAACTGGTAACTTATTCAACAAAATTCTCCACAGGAAATCCTCTGTTTCATAAAAAAAATCTCAAACCATTTCCTTCTATTGTTTACAGCATTGTTACATATTCTTTTAATCCCAAGGATACATCATACAGTATTTACTCATAACATTGTAATACCATATTTATTGTTTTCCTAAACCTCATTAAATTTCATCTTCCATAATTTTATTTTTATATTCTCTTCCTTCCATCTTTTCTTTTTTACCACTTCATTTCCTTCCTTCACATATCCATACTTCTTCTTCTACATATAACACTTTCTCCAAATCTAAAAGTGCTCGAGTGCTACTTACTTGTGACACCCTTACTTACTATCACTTGCTGGAAGAGGCAAGTGTTTAAATCCTCATGAATTCAGTCTCCCATAACTACTTAACCCTTCCAACACCTTACCCTATAATACTGTACAGCCCTACCAGAACCCTAACTCTGATCCTAAAACTCCCTTACCATTCCCTAACCTAAAACTCCCTCCCTGCTCTCTAAACCTAAAATCCTCCTCCCACTCTCTAACCCTAATACTCCATTCATGCTCCATAACCCTAAAACTCCCTCCCTCCTCCATTAACTTAAAATGTTCCTCCTGCTCCCTAACACTAGTCCCTTCTTAATCTCTAACCCTAAAACTCCATTCCTGCTCTCTAAATCTAAAACTACCTTCCTGACCTGTGTAATAATCCACACACCTATGCCATCCCACTCCTCAGCACAGCTGCCACACTTACCTCCCTCAAACTCAAATAACATGTGTGGGTAAGCTATGACAGCTGAATATATATCCAAGTTTGTATGTAAATGGCATCATATCTGAGCTACAAGACACTCACATCCCTGGCTATGACAGAGTAGCTTTCATGTGCCTGGGGCTCGAGCATTTGTAGTAAACCCATTTTTCCCCATCATTTGCACACTCCGTCTCTCTCGTTCACCTTTTTGATTACCCAGTAAAAAAAAAACATAGATGCTAAGTACACTATAGGATTTTTTTTAATTCAAACCTTGTATATTACCCCTCTTTTCACTGGATTCAGTCTAGATCCCTAAATACAATTAAAAAAAATTCTAAAATGTCTTTCTCCATTTTAGCTGGTATCATGTACACCCCTTGAATATGTTAGTTTTCCTAATTTGTGTGTACTTATCATGCACACTTTTTGTTAAATTAAAGATTAAAACTTCTCATTCATAATAGCATTTTTATTTCTTCCAGGATTATTTTCCATTGCTCTATTACATTTTCATAGTCTCCAAATTAAACTCCTCATATATTTATTTCCTTTCTACTATCATATATTCCAGCTACTTTCTTAGTTTCATCAAACTGTTTGCTTTTTGCCTTAATTAACTATAACTCAGCTTTCTTTAATAATTCCTCCACTTGTACCATCATTTCACTTATCCAAAAAAGAAGTTATGTACTTACCATAACGTTCCATGTGAGTTGTTCATCTTGCCTTTATTCTTACACATGGGTTCAGAGCCGATCCCTCAGCTCCGAGTCGGATGCTTTCACAAGCTCGAGGTTTTAGAGTAGCTCGAGGCCAAGTCCCTAGGCCATGATGCTCTCTGTCTCACCTCAGATCTAGTTTGCTGATCCCAACACGTATAACATGATAACACATAAATAGTACTCCAACTGGAGTAAGAAACACTAGAACAAGACCCACCAGACCACAAAGTCTGACTCGTTCTTTGAGAAGCCTGGAGGGGGAAGCCATTTGGGAATGTAAGAAAGAAGGCGAGATGAACAGCTAACATGGAATGCTATGGTAAGTACACAACTTCTTTATGTGAAGTTGTTCAATATCGCCATTCATTCTTACACATGGGTAGCATCCCAAGCACCTTTCATCCTGGGTGGCTCGCAGGAGTATATTCCTGAGGACAGTGGAACCAAAGGAAGCCCTGTCCCTGGAGGCCCTATCTACTTTGTAATGTGTGATGAAGGCATGAGGCTTAGACCAAGTGGCAGCTGCACATATAGTGTCCAAAGGCAGCCTAGCCGCAAAAGCTGAAGAAGTAGAAATAGCCCTAGTGGAATGCGCTTTCATGCTATTTCCTAATGGCTAATTCACTGAAGAATATGTGAATTTTATGCAATCAGTTAACCACTTGGAAAGAGTAACTTTGGATACTAGTAGCCCTTTTTGGTGTCAGCATGAGAAATAAAAAGTTGTTCTGATTTCCTAAATTCTTTTGTTCTCTCCAAAGAGAATATTAATTGCCTGTGAACGTCAAGTTTATGCAACATATACACCAACTTGTTAGAATGGTTACTGAAGAAAGTTGGGAGTTCAATAGTTTGATTCAGGTTAGCTTCTGAACATACCTTTGGAAGGAAGGAAGGAAGGGTTAGTCCTCAGTGACACTCTGTCGAGGTGAAACACCAAATATGGGGATTTGATAGATAGGGCCTGAAGCTCGGACACTCTACGTGCTGAGGTAATGGCTACCAAGAAGATAGTTTTCCAAGAGAAAATTTTTAATTGGCAGGATGATGCAGGCTCAAAAATCTGTGATAACACAAAATTCAGATTCCAGGGAGTAAACGGTTGTCTAACTGGTGGTCTATATGTTTGGTACCTTTTAAGTAGGCCCTACATAATCTGTAAGACATTAGGTTGGAACCTTCAGATCCGAGGAGAAAATTTGAAACTACAGCCAATTGAACTCGTATGGTGGCAGCTGCAGCACCTTCATTAAAAAGCTTAGTCAGGAATTCTAAAATGCTTGCAACTGGGGCGACTTATGGGTCAATATTATTTTGCAAAGCCCAAAAAGCAAATCGCTTCCATTTGCTGGCGTACAACTTTCTGATGGAAGTTTTATGAGAGGATACAAGGATATGCTGTACCTCCGAGGAGAAATCGAGTGAATTAGCTAAGTTGGAAATTGGAGCAGCCAAGCTGTCAGTTTGAGGGAATGAAGAGAAGGATGAAGAGCCCCAGATGAATGCATATGTAGATCTGGAACTGGGTCCAGAATCCAAGGTTCCTCTAGTTGGTAGAGTTGAAGGAAGGGGAACCAAGTCTGTTGAGGCCAAAATGGGGCTATTAAAATTACAGTCCTCCCCAGGGTTTGGCTTTCTGCAAGAATTTCAGAATCAAGGGAATTGGTGGAAAGCATACAGGAGTCCCAGGGGCCAATCGTGTTTGAGCAAATCCCTTGGGCTGTCCCCTGGTGGGGGATTCAGGGCAAAGTAGCTTCTGCATTTCAGGTATCAATAAAGGCTGTCCTCCATACACTTGCACTGCTCAGAACATCCAGTACAACATTCACTTCAAATAACTCCACAGAAGGTTTCCCACATAAAAACAAATTTATTAAACTTTTACAGAAATAAAGAATCTGTCTTTATTTCTGTAAAGGTTTAATAAATTTGTTTTTATGTGGGAAACCTTCTGTGGAGTTATTCAAAGTGAATATTGTACTGGATGCTCTGAGCAATGCAAGTGTATGGAGGACAGCCTTTATTGATACCTGAAATGGCGTTCACTGTTTTTTACTGGTCTGGTGTTTTGTGCTTGTAGCTTCTGCATTTGGCATTCACAGGGGATGCAAACAGGTTGCAACAAGACTGGCCCCATCTGCGGAAAATCATCTCCGCAACTTCGTCTTTGAGGGACCACTCATGCGGCATCAGAATGGCACTGCTCAGTTTGTCCGCGATCACGTTGGATTTCCCTGGGATGTGCGTTGCTATCAGAAAGTGCCCGGTGGATACAGCCCACTGCCAAACTCTCAGGGTCTCTCGACATAAGGGGTAAGACTTGGTTCCTCCTTGCTTGTTAATATACCAGACCACAGACATGTTGCTGGTCTGGATCGCAATCGTCCCCAGAGGTAGAGTCGTAGAAATACTGCAATGCCAAAAGTACCGCTCTCAACTCCAGGACATTGATGCGCAACTGTGACTCTGTCTCTGACCAGGTGCCTTGGGCCATTCTTCCCTGAAAAAGCCCCCCCCCACCCTATCAGAGAAGCATCTGCGGTCACCGTGGCTGATGACGGGGGTAGAAAAAATGGGAGACCTACTGCTACATGATGGCTGGTCAACCGCCATAGAAAATCCTTTCTGCATGAATCTGTAATCTTTATTAAGAATGACATTGGAAGCTGTTGGTAAGACCACTGGGTGAAGAGTAACCATTGAAGAATCGTCATGTGCATACGCCCCTGAGGAACTGCTATGAATGTTGCTGCCATGGTACCTAGTAGTTTCAACACTTGAAAGGCTGGTACTTTTTTTCTTATCAAAATATCTGATACCTGTTATCGGTGGGTGACTATTCTATCCATTGGCAATTTTACCATGGCGGTGGTGGTGTATAAGTCTGCTCCGATAAAGGAGATATGCTGCGATGGTGACAACGCAGACTTGTCTAAATTTATATAGTTACTCCTAACTAAGAACAGAGATTGGCAGTGTGATCCCTGGATTGAAGTAGATGATGCCTGGAGGTGGAGGTGAGGAGCCAGTCGTCCAGATACGGAAACACTTGGAATCCTAGACACGTCACGTGAGCCATAACCACTGTCATGCATTTGGTAAACACTCTGGGGGCTGTCGTGAGACCAAAGGGCTGTGCTCGGAACTGATAGTGAATGGCTCCCAGCCAGAAACGCAGGTGATCTCTGGATGGTCTGGCCATTTTGATGTGATAGTACACATCTTTGAGATCTATAGAGCACATCCAATCACCTGTTCCTAGAAATGGAAGAATGGATTAAAGCGTGACCATCCGGAACTTCTCCTTCTTTACAAAGGTGTTGAGTCTGCTGAGGTCCAAGATGGGCCTCCAGTCCTCTGTCTTCTTTGGAACTAAAAAGAATCTGGAGTAAGTTCTGGATCCTATCTGGTCTGCTGGGACTGGCAGGATGACCCTCTTTTCCTGCAGCCTTTGAATTTCTATGGTTGCTTGATCCCTGAGACTGGGTGGAATGTCTAGGATTTTCCTTCATACAGGTGGGGGTTCTGAGAATGGAATGACATAACCTCTGGTAGCAATTCTTTGTACACAAGAATCTTTTGTAATTTCTACCCAGGCATCTGGATACAAAGACATGCGACCCCCAACTGCCTCCAGAATAGGACAGTTGGGCCTCCTTTCAGGAGTGCTGGTAGGGCTTGCCAAAGAACTGATCCCCATCACCCCAGTTTTGCAGACCCCCTCTGCCGCTTGGGCGGCGTCTTCCATTATTAGCGCGTCCTCTGCCCCTGGAGGGGGGTTCACTACATGTGTTCTGAAAAGCTCCTTGGGACTTCCAGAACCACATCTTTCCTCCCTTTTGCCCTTTGGGGTATGGTCTAGTAGGGGTGGCAAAATGGATTCCTACGGCACATAGAGTCTTTCCATCTTGCTCACACCCAGTAAGGGTCTCCTTGATTTTAGACCCGAAAAGGGATGAGCCATCAAATGGGGTATTAATGAAGGAAGACTTGAAGGCTTCCGCAAAGGAGCATAAGCGCATCCAGGAATGTCTCCTAAGAGCTATTGCTAAACCCGCTGCCCAACTCAAACCATCGGCTGCATAAGAAATGAGCCGCATGGACGAGTTAACTATGGAATTAAGGGTATTGAGCTGGGCTGTCACCTTATAAGGAACACCTTCAGCTGTACTACCCTGTAGAGTATCTCCAAGCTCTTTTAGGAGATCTCTTTGAAGACAGATAAAATGTGTCAAATAGTTCAGCGACTGCATAGCAAAAGTCGCTGAACTAAAGATGAGTTTCCCATACCTGTCCATAATCCTGGAATCTCTATTAGGAGGATGGACAGTAGAAGAGGTTTCAGACATCTCTTTCTTGGTGGCCGCCGCCACCACCACCATGGCATCAACTGGCACTCCCTTGGTAAGGAACATTTTGTCTTGGGGTGACATAATAAATTTGTTGGGCCTCCGAGGGATAGGTTCCACAGTATCAGGAGACTCCCATGCCCTTCGAGTAACTAACTCCATTAGTTCATCGAAGGGTGGAGTCACCCAGGAGGTGGAAGGTTGAGACCCAAAGGCCTTCAGGAGCATCATCAGTAGGGCTAACAGACTACCAGTTACCCCACTGCTTAAAGACTTCAAGGATATCAGCACAGGAGATATCCTCCGAGGGGGACCCTTCTGACTCCTCTAAATCGGTGTCTAAGTGCGTCCTCTTGCAAAGCTTCTTCCTGGGAACCTCATCAGTGGGAGCTTCTGGTGAGGTCTCAGTAGAACATGAGTCACCCAATGGGGCTACCTGAGGATCTGGGTCTCGACGCTTTACAGGGACATGTGATGTTGAGGTAGAAAGCGGCACTTTAGGGGAGGGGGAGGCCCTGATGATGTAGGAGTCTTGGAAGACATAACCCTCGTCATAGTATTGAAGGCTCCACTGCCCCGACGCGACGAGGAAGCCGGTTCCAAAGAAGATGGCAACCTCCCCGGCACCGACACAGTGGGCTCTGACCCAGAGGAAGGAGCTGAGCTCATCCGTGCCGAAGCTCCGAGAGGAAGAGTCAGAACTGACTCATCGGTTCAACTCTCCCCCCCGGTGCCGACCAGAGAGTGTTGGCTCCCAGACTCCTTGAACGGCACTGAAGTAGTCAGAGCTGACAGTCGATGGCACTGGAACAGGCTTTGGTTCTGAAGATTCCACAATCATCAGTTCCACCTCCCCCAGCTCCGAAGGCCCGGCTTGGCTCGAAGGAGGAGTAGACACAGCAGGTAAAATAGTCTTCGGCTCCGAAACCAGTTGGGTCGAAGCCGATAATAATTTGGCTAGTGCCTGATTCTCAAGAAGCCTCTGCACCACTCTGTCCACATCCACATCGGAAAGGGTTCTCGAAGAATGAGTAGAAGGTATCGAAGAAGCCACGGAATGCAAAATGGGTGACTTTAAAGTTTCAGAAACTGGCTCCAATACTGGGGACTGGCTCCGAAACACAAGCTCAGTGCTCGTCTCTGAAGATTGCGGAACCGGCGACCGCACCTTCACAGCAAGGCTTGGAGCCGACGACTCTGGCTCGGACAAAGCTTTTGAAGATTTCAAACCCTTCAACGACTTAGAAGTCTGGTCAGCCTTGTCCAACGATTCCTGGAAATCTGGTTTCAGCAAACTCCTGTCTACCAGTTTTCTCCTGCGTTCCAGTAACACCCTGCTGCTAAAGGATTGGCAAATAGAGCAGTCCTCCTGCAGATGTACTGCCCCCAAACAGTACACACAACTGACATGCGGATCAGTTATAGACATTTTCTGCCCACACTTAGGGAATTTCTTAAATCCACACTTCTGGTTTTCTTTTTCTTTATGATCAGCTATATCTGACACAAATAGTATATAACTCAGTCTGAACAAATATATATATATATATATATATATATATATATATATATATATATATATATATATATATATACACACACACACACAACTATCTAAATGCAAACCACACTAGAAAAAATAGACCAATCTAAAATTGGACTAGCTAAAAAAACCCACACACACACACACACACACACACACACACACACACACACACACACACACACACACACACACACACACACACACACACACACACACACACACACACACACAGCAAAACACTAAAACTGTAAAAACTACAAGCTAATTTCAAAATCTAACTATAAAGATTTAAATTTTCTAACTTTTTATACAACAGGATAGGGGATAAACAAAAACGCGGCCAAGAAGGCCTAAGAGCAGCCGCTCTATAAAGACGAAAAACTTGTCAAAAAACAGTAAGGACAGAGCCTGAACAAAAAGCTAAGGCTAACTAGCCACAAACACACTATATATAAGATGTAAGGATAACTATCCAATAATTAAGATAAGAAGAAATACTGGCCCAAGCTCTCTCTCGACCTCCGATCTGTTCTGTTGCAGCGGCAAACTAGATTTGAGGTGAGACAGAGAGCATCATGGGATAGGGACTTGGCCTCGAGCTACTCTAAAACCTCGAGCTTGTGAAAGCGGATGACTCGGAGTTGAGGGATTAGCACTGAAACCATGTGTAAGAATGAATGGCGAGATTGAACAACTTCACATTCTTAGTTTTACCTACAATAAATAAAGCATCCGAAAGACAGATTGTTATTAAAACTCATTTTCCCATCTCCCATTTTACTTATTTCATTTCACACATACATGTTTAAATTACTGCATATATTACTAGTACAGACAGACACACATACTTAATGGACAGCATTGTTTAAGTCCTCAGAGAAACAGGGACATTCCAGCAAATGGCAGTCCTGGACTTAATGGACTCAGCATTTCAAGTCCTGACATTTCAAATGGGTGCTGGTAGAAATTCAAGCCTTGTGTAAAAAAACACACCCTGTAACTCTGGTACCTAATCTAACACATGATGTTATAACTGGCCAAGAAAACTCACTTCAAGGCACTGTGGAAATTAGGGAGAAACGAAGCAAAGTTAGATACACTGTGGTCAAAATATACCCTGTAGTAAAAATGGAGGGGCAGCAGCTTGACTCAGAATTAAAAATACACAATCTTGCTAAAAAAGAAAGGCATAGGTGTAGAAATACAAAAGGAAGCAAATCTGGCTTTGGCTGGAAGGGAAAGAAGAACTTGCATGCTACTAGAAACATGTTACCGAATTTTACCAGAAAACTCCAACTGTTAAGTTAGCGAAAGAAGTCAATGCAGAAACAGAAAGTGAAGAACCCAAAATATATGATATAGAACCTTGTCAGAAGATTCCAGCCATTAAAGTAATGAGTAATGTCTATCCAATGACAGACAGACAGACACTCATAGGGATTAGCCTAATAACAGAAAGAAGTCTGAACAAAGTCATAGGTTTCCTTCTGTAATGTCGAAAGACAGGGCTAGTCAAAGTCAGAGTTCTCAGCACCAAGTACTTAGAGACATTGCCAAAAGTAAAAGCGCAATTCACTAGCAGGAGTTGTCTTTTGCAGAGGGTGGAATAGGAGAAAAAAAACAACTATACCTGTATTCATACATGAAAAGGCTATACCCTTTATGGCATATCACTATACTGACAGAGCTGCAGACAAGGAATGGAAATTTTAAGAAGAGAATAATGCGTTAAGCTGGACCCGAGCAAATATACCCAAACTAGAAGCATAAATACATAAGCAAACTATCATCATATCATACTCATATTTTGAGCTGAAGAATGACTTGTGTGAGGATTTAACAAAGCCAAACAAGTAATTTTGAGCTGTTAGTTTCATAGCCTTTCACAGCACTTTTGATGAAAAAGGTATTAGAAATATTTTGACATTTAGGGATGTATAAGCTTGATTTTTCTGACCTGATGTAGTAAAATTCATTAAAAACATCTGTGTAATGTGTCCAGATGGTAAAAAGGAGGCACCACATCCTGGGTTCAGAGGTCTGCTAATACCTACAACTGTTACTGAAGTCCCATCTGAGTGGATAACCATGGATCTTGTAGGTCCAGTGGTAAAGTCTAGCCGTGGCTGCCAATACATTCAAGTAATTACTGGCTATGCCACTACATTCCCTGTAGCAATACCCCTATGCAAAGTCATTGTTTAGGCAACAGAAGGAGAAGTTGTTTTACTTTTTTTAATGGTAGAGATTCCCAAAGAAGCAGGATTATTAATGGCAACAACTGCTTTGCCAGGGTTTTAAAGCAAAACTGTTTAGAGCTTTGGTATACCTCCCTAAAACATAGAGTTAGTGGAGTATTTTAGTAAAACGTTGAGGTCTGTGTTAGTGAAGGCCATCCTTACCTCCTTTTTACTGTAGGATAACTTCCCCAAGCTCGAACACGATTTATCCCACTTGAGTTAATATGTAATATGATATGAATCTCCTAGGATTCCTGGACATAGGAAAAGAGATTTAGGAAAAAGAAGAAAAAAAAACATTTAAAAATGTGATATACTTTTTAAACTTGCAAAACAGGTTAAAATTATTATGCCAGTAGATAAGGGACATATACAAAGGGTACAAGAGTTACAGAAGAGGTATAGAGTTTAAAGCAGTGGGCAAAAGATTAGTCTTAGTTCATCCTGCTGAAATTAAGTTCCTAGCAAGATGGCAAGGAGTCTTTCAGGTGGTAGAGAAAATGAATGGAATCAACTACAAAATAAGACAAACTGGGAAAAGAAAGCCAAAGCAGATACATCAGACGTGTTAAAGTCATGGAGGGAAGCTGAAGTTTCACTAGTCAGCATGAGATCTGACATAGATATCCTTAGCTGGTTAACAAATTCAAAAAATTCTATATGCACTGTTCAAATAGATGAAACATTGTCTAAGGTCTAGATGCAATAGGTAATAAGACATGGGCCTGGAGCATTTCTCCCTGGGCCTCTGCTGGAAATTGGCTTGTTCCAAGTCGGACTTTCCCTGTAAACAAATGTTAAATAAATAAATATGTTTTTTTCTGAGCTACCAGGTAGAACATATTTAATACAGCATGATAATAAAACTGTGTCAAAGAAGAAGATAAACCTAAATCCATAGTGAATACCAGTGTCCTAAAGAAATGTAAAACATGAGAAAGTGAAAAATGCTTAAACAAGGAATTACTGAGGTGTCCTAATGTGAATGGAATGGTTCAATTGTGCTGATTCCTAGGCTGGACGACTCCATAAGGCTTT